>NC_051163.1:2447625-2632624 GCF_013339745.2 Dermacentor silvarum | reverse complement strand
CAGCAAGAAAATGAAAAAGAAATTCTAGAACTAAAGATAAGACTAGCGGAGATGGGCGCGGGTTCTCGCGAAGGCACAAGTTCACCCGGATCGGCGTCATCCGACTCAGCTGCTTCCAGACCAAAGAGAATTTGCCCTAGAAAATTAATGGCTCCTTTTGACGAGCGAAGAGACGACTTGGATGCATATTTGCATCGGTTCGAGAGAATAGCCATCGGGCAAGGCTGGGAGAAGAGCGAGTGGGCTAACGCCTTAAGCCTATGTTTGGTGGGTGAAGCGTTGAGTTGTATATGGGCGTATGTCAGCTGAAGAATCACTAGACTACGACAAGGTGAAAAATACTTTATTACAGAGATTCAGGTTGACGGCAGAAGGGTTTCGAGAGAAGTTTCGCTCATGCAAGCCAGAAGACTCGGAGACAGGCAAACGTTTGCGTGCCGACTAACTAACTACTTTGAAGGGGATAGAGCTTTCAGAGACTGACAAAACGTATGAAGCAGTTCGTGACAAAGTCGTAGGTGAACAATTTCTGGCCAGGTGCAGTAACAGTCTGGCAATATTTCTCAAGGAAAGAAAGTTGCAAACAGTAAAGCAGATGGCCGAACAAGCCGAACAGTTTGTAGAAGCACAAGGATTGAAGAATTTGGGAAAGAGTGATAAAGATACGCACGCAGCAGCGGTAGAAGAGGTGAGGAATCAAGGACAAATGAACAGACCAAGGGGACCGCAGAGGTGTTTCCTATGTAATCGGCTGGGTCATGTAGCGATGAACTGTCGGGTGAGAGGTAATCGTCACGAAGCACCGGTAGTTTGCCAGTTGTGCCAAAAGAAAGGTCACAGAGCAGATGAATGCAGGACTAGTTACATGGATCAGACTGCATGCATTATGAGCACAAGAGAGGATGGACAGGGAGGACAGAACATGCCTGTAGTGGAAGGCGAGGTAGAAGGGCACAAGGTTACAGTGCTGAGAGACACAGGAGCAAATACAATTTAGTGAGGAAAAGTTTAGTGCCGCATGAAAGCATGACCGGATACTTTAAACCAGTGATCTTGGTAGACAAGTCAGTCAAGTATCTGCCAGAGGCACAGATCCAAATATCGACACCCTTCTATACAGGACTAGTCACAGCTAGATGTGTAGACGATCCCCTCTATGATTTTGATTGTGGGAAATGTACCGGGAGCGAGGAAAGCAGATGACCCTGACCCAAATTGGAAGAAGACCGAGAAGGACGTAGAAGAGAAGGAACGCTTAGAAGCGCGAAAGGTGGAAATGCAAGACACAGACGTAGCCGCTGTAGTACAAACACGAGCAAGTAGCAAGGGCATCAAACCTTTGCCAGCATTGCAGGTTACGGCCGTGAATGGGTTAAATATAACGGTAGCAGAGTTTCGAGAATTGCAGAACAAGGATGAGTCGATAAGAAAGTGTGAACAGAAGATAGGAGAACGGGTGCAAAGGAAAAGGAGTCGGACAGTAGCGGAGTTATAAAGAAGAATGATTTATTGTACCGGAGATGTATATTTAGTTCAGGTAGGGAAGTATTACAGTTGATGGTCCCGAAGAAACTGAGGGATAAAGTACTGAAGTTAGGGCATGATAGTGTAACGGCAGGTCACCAGGGAATCAAAGACACGTTACAAAAAATAACAGAAGAGTTCTTTTGGCTGGGAGTGCAGAGTGACGTGAAACGATATGTAAAAGCATGTGACGTATGCCAAAAGGCGATGGCTAAGGGGAAAAACGAGGAGAAGACTGGTGTTTGTTTGGCGATTGCCGATGACAAGGACATAGGATTGACGATAGAGCCAACCAAGTGTGAGATAGGCTACAGGACTAGGGAATTTGTGGGGCACAAATTGGGAACGGGACGAGTCGGGCCCAAGGAGGATACACGAGATACGATACAAGCAGTGGGCAGGCCCCAGGCAGAAAAACAAGGTCGAGGAAGGATTTTCAGACCTACCCGAGCAAATAGAAGTTGGGCGGAGCGAGATGCAGTGTTTAACAGAGGAGCCCGTGCATATAAAGCTAAGGCGACGTATAACAGATATGATGAGAGGGAGCCTTACTTTCCACATAGAGTATATTAAGGGACGACAGAACGTGGGGGGCAGATTACATGAGTAGGGCGATGGATTGACTAAGCAGTGAGAACATAACGCGGACAAAACAAATGTACATATTTGAAGTGGTGCGAACAATGAACTCATGAGCGTTGTGAACAGTGCAAACAGTGAAATGTGCGCGGTAGTGCAGTGAAGTGTGGTGATGAGTGGTAAGCGAAGACGACGCACAGAAAGGCACCCAAGTCACAAGAGTCAAGTTCGCCACCAAGAAAGAAGACGGACAGAAAGCAGTTTTTTGAGAAAAAACTCTTAAAAAGGGGAGCCATGTCATGAGTAAGACGCCGGCGGCGCCATAAAAGAAGAAAAAGACGATGTGAGCGGAGCGTTCCGAACGGCACGAGCTCTCGAGGCGCGTGAGCCGAGCCGTAATCGAGGGATGAACGGCGCTGTCTGAGGATTATCGACGTGGTTCCGGGCCAGGAAGGTCGCATCGCCAGCACCGCACTGGCGACGGGAGACTTGGGGGTCTGGCCGAGTCCGTGACGTTGGCCGTCCAAGGCGTGGCCGTCGACCTCGGCAAGTTCGGGCGAGGCTCCTGGACGAGCTGCAGCTTCTCACGGCAGGACCAGGCACCCCAGAGAGGCTCCCCCTTCTGCGGCAGACCGGCACGGTTGATCCTCCTCGGGACGCCACGTCGGCACTCTTGAAGGAGTTGGGACGCGTCCCGACGCTAGGCCTAGGCAGGTAGGCCTAAGCTACGGCGACCGCCGTTGCGGACGAGCCGACGAGCTCATCACCGACGAAGCACCAGCGAGCTCCCTACTGGTAAAGAGACGACGCGCCGACAACAAGGCAAAAGCGACTATAGCATCAACGAGTACACCGACTGCTGGAGAAAAGGGACCGACGAGCTTCGAACTCGGACAGACGTGCAACGACGAACGCAGCAAGGTGACTCTTTGCTTGTAGCGTCTCTGAGATAAGACAGGGTTGCCTGACTGTGAAGAGTTAGCCGCCACGGACGCGCATAGGCGCCAAGTAGAATGTGTTGCACATTAGGCTTCGTATTTTAGTTTGTATTTTTATTAGTATTTCTTCCCGTAGTGTGCTTAGATGTGCTTGATTTTTAGTTTTGAGTGTGTGTGTTATTAAAAAAATCTGTTTGCTGTGTCGCCATCCGTCTTCCTTCCCCATCTCGTCTAACACCCGCACGCCTCCGAGATCGGTGACAACAAAACACATCACACAAGTGCACCGGATCGACGCGTAAAGGGCTTCGTTGTTTACGCTTCCCCCGGGACCCAGAGCGAAGGAAGAGATGGGAAGCCCAAGTAAAGCGGTATCACTGGAAGGCAACAGATAGCTCCTACATTTGCGAGGTAAGTGTCAAGAAAGTTTAGACTATCGCATCGTGTTTTTCATATAAATAAGAAAGTATTCTCTGATCCTCGCTCACATACCTACTTTCGCTCACGAACTAAGCACTGCACCGATGCTGTCTGAGTAGCCTATGGTTTGCGAGCGCGCGTCGCATAGGCTTTTGCCGTTTTGATCGGCGCAGTCTATGCGAGTAGTACCCTTATTTTAAGGACTGACCAAAATGCTTCGCCGCGAAATAGCCTTCCATTAGCTACAAATCGTCATGTAAACCACCTATTTTACTTTTTCACGGGAAGCACACATTGTGTGTCTCTTGTTTCTTGTTTTTTTTTTCTCAGTTTCTTTTTTCGCTACTGGTTATTTGGGACTAAAGAACGCAGTGCTTCTTCTGGGGAGAGCGGCTGTTGTGTACGTGGCAAGCGAAGCATTGTGATTTTCTCTATTCTCAGCAGATATCTTGCGTATCTCAGGTTGTTACGTTATATAGCTGATTTTTTAGACGAATATATTTGTGGCGTGGTGCTCGTAAGCCGATGGTCATTCGTGCTCATTCCCGATCGTAGTGGGTACTGTGACGGTCTTTAAATGCCTGTGCACTGTATGCCCAGGTGTAGTAGAGTTAAGGGGCATCATGGGACCAAAATGTTTCGGCGCTTTCTGGCATGGTGTCTGTTGTAGCCTATGCATTTCTTCGAAACGTGTGAAGCGAGGTAATACAGCATTACTTCTGCGAAAATTTATTTTTAGGCACTGTAATGGGTTCTCTGTATTTACAAGGCAACTTTTCATATCAATAATCACTTTTGTTGTTTTACTTGTACTTAGAAACACTTTGAAGAGGTCCAGTACGAGGGAAATCGACAGGATGGGCGCCGTCTGTTAAAGTCAACAGCCCTACATCATCATGGACTATACTTTCGAAGTGAAAAACATTGCTAATCTGTATTTGACTGTCTTAGTTTCATTTACGGTTTTTGTACGCGATATGTATGCAGTGTTGTTTATTTTTTCAATGTAGTTATCAGTGTTCTAATGGTTATTATAAAATGTTCTGTACTCGCCATCGATGTGTTTGGCTGATGCGACGTATTTGATGGTAGCTGATGTATTCTGGCTGGATATCTTGATTAATATTACCCGCGGTTGCGTTTTCTTGTTTGCATTCTTGTTTTCGATTTATATTGTGTGTAATAATGTTGATGTACTCACTTGAAACCCCCCCCCCCCACGTAATGAATAAATAAAAAAAAAAAACTCTCCCTATCCCGAATTGTGTGTCGAGCCTACCTTGCGAATTTTTTTTATCTCGTCTTCCAACATAACCTTCAGGCGCCACACGTACAGTGCATATAATTTTTCATGTACATATCTCTTTCATGATTGATTGTACTAGACATAAGGCAATGTATTTTGTGCATCGTTTGGTTTCTTGTGTGTACTACGCAAGATTGACACAGACAAGTTACGTTACATGTTTCTCTACAGCACTAACAAAACCTTATTTTCACATCACAGTTATTTTTACACCACCTTAATCCTGTCAGCACACAGTTTTGTGGGCAAAAAAAAAAAAGCAAAATTGCGCGTAAATATCGTCAAATAATTGCAACGAACGCGAAGAGCACGCGCAACGCAAGGGAAACTAACCGCCGTGGCCGAGTGGCTGGCTACGGTAAAGGAGGCGTGACGTGTAAACCAAAATACAACAGTGAAAAAGAAAAACTTCCACACACAGGGGGTCGCAAACCTTATATACCAAGCATCGAAGCGCAAAAAAAAAAAATAGTGCGTATTTCAAACATACACACGGCATAATAAATGTAAATTGAATTAGGCAACTTGGGGCATGTTCCCGGCGCCATACATTTACGTCTTGGACCTTCGACGAGTTAACGGCTATTGGTTATAAAGATGTGCAGATGCGATACCGATAAAAAAATCCTCACCAAGGCAAAGCACTTGGAAGTGCGCCGCGAGTAACACTATTTATGAACGCAAGCGTAGCCGAGTCTCAGCTCGTGTGACTCAATATGGCGGCGCCAGCGGGGTTGTCTCCACCCTGGACGGCGGCGCTGGGCATCGAGGCACCCTAATGCCATTACATTCGCGGCGCCACCGGTCCAAATTCATCCCGCACCCGGTGCCTATAGCAGTAACCAAGTTTTTTTCTACTTTGCTGCTGGCTCAAATTTTTGTGAGGAGCGTAATCTTGAACACGTCATGTTTAAAATGTTCTGCACTTGGTTACAGGAATATTAGCTCTTTATTTGGCTGGCTAAGCTCTGCGCCACCAGATGGCTGGACCAAGCATTCCGATCAGGCCGCTCACTTACGTATGTCTACGAAGCTCCCTCATCACAGCGGCATGGAGGGGGCTTTAGTTTACGCCTCTGGCTATCCATCCCACCTGAACATATTGATTACGGTTGTTCAGAGAAGATGAAATCCAAGAAATAAATAATTATGGTATGCCAATTAACCAAAGCTTTATAATTAGTTTATCGTGGGGAACTGTATCAAATGATTTACTATAATCTAGGAATATTACATCAATTTGACTGTTAGTATCAAGACAAACTGCGAAGGTGTGGACCATACTAACCAATTGTGTTGTAGTTGAGAATCTTTTTCGAAATCCATGTTGATTATTTGTTAAAACTGAGTGCTCTTCTAGGAATTCGTTTAATTTGTGAGCTATTATGTGTTCGATAAGTTTACAACACAATGATGTTAAATAGATCGGGCGATAATTTTGTAATAGATGGTCGTCTTTCTTGAATATCAGCACAACTCAGGCTGACTACAGTCATTTGGCAATTCCGCTGATAACAAAGAGACATGAAAAATAACTGTATTTTGCAACAGACTCGGCAAAGCGACAAAGAAATATGTTAGGGATATTGTCAGGCCCGCAAGAAGTTTTAGTCTTTGAGTCAAGCAACATAGCAATCAACGCCAGGATAAGATATTAAGTTTACATTTACAGCTTTGTCCGCATTTTTGGTGGGTAGAGAAGCACTAGGGGCAGAAAATACACCATGGAAATAGTCATTGAAGTGTTGAGCAATGGCGGTCTGATCAGATATTATTGAACTATCGACAAAAACTTGTGATATGGGTTTCTTTATTCGCCGATATAGTTCCAAAATTTCTTTGGATTATGAGTCGATAAAATTAATAACTTTAGTTCGTGTAGTTGTCTAATACTGTGCTATTGCTATCAATACCTCACCCCTTTCGAGAGGAACAGCGATTTTTTTCAATTGTTAAAACTGTCTCTCTTCTGTTTCCTAGATGACGGCCTCGAGCCCTTGGGCTCTGGCGTCATCTAGGGCTCGAGGCCGTCATCTATGAAACAGAAGAGACACAGTTTTAACAATTGAAAAAAGGTCTCACAAATCTGCTACACAAATAAAGTTTATTCCTCCTCCTCCTGTTCTGTTTCCTAGAAAAATGAAGCCCCCAGGATTGACGTCAGCTTACATGCGAAGCTTATTTTCCATTTTTGCAACCACTTGAAAGAATCGGCAGGACCCCCATACTCCTTCCCTCACTATTACAACCAAACACCTTAAAGGGCCCCTAAACCTAGTGTTGCAGCTATGCACGAGTCTACAACGAACACGTAGTCGCGAGAATTTTTCAAAATGGTGCCGTAATAGCGGAGTTACACGCGTTCGATGATCGAAACACGGCCCTCGCTCGTGTTGCTCTTTCTTTCACTACTCTACTACTAAGTGGTTCGTTTTCTCAAGTGGTTCTTGAGAAAATTCGCTTTTGCGAAAATTTCGTTGTTGCAAAATGTGACAGCACAGATAGGTAATGAGTTGCAGAACAAAACTTTACTGTCAAAATTTTGTTAGCCTACTTTGGCAAGCTTTGCTCGAGGATGTAGAACCGCATTGCTGACAGTATAAAGTGGGCCACATGCATCGATCAGCAGTGGCAGCACTGCCGTGGAGCAGTATTCTCGGTTAGCTGCTTTTGGAGACACAATCACTTATACGAGATTTTGCGTAACGCGGCACCGGACGCAGATCAACAGCGCTCCACGCATGCAGCAGCATTTCTCCAGCGCACGCTGTCGACCGTAGGCGCCGACGCATCCGGTGCCAAGCACGGAAGTGATCGCATCTCGTGTACCCGAAGGCAAATCGAGATTACGGCCCCTTCGCGTAAATCTACGTCAGGCGCCAAATCCGCACGTGATGTCTGTCAGGTGGCACCAAAACCAGCGTTCTTGAAGCAAGGGATGAGTATTCCCGGACGATCGCTCAATCACGGCCCGATGCGTGGCACTCCATGTTGCGACCGCCATCTCAAGCGCCATAAACAATTCCAAGTCGGTGGGATGTGGATTACCTCGTTTTTGACGCATTTTTCTCTTCGATGCACACATTACACATTGCACTAGGTGCGCAAAAACAGTCGTCACATGTAGGCAGCGCAACATGTGTGCCGCTTCAAACGGGCGATCAACAAACAAGAAGGCGGCCACGACGTGTTTCCCGTGGATGCGATTTCTTTCGGCGCTTGCTTGTTTTTGCAAACAAAAATGGTGGCGCCCACACAAGTGTAATGTGGTGGTATTTTACGAAAATTTTTGTGCAAAGAAATCGCATTTACGCACATTTTGAAGCCTGCAGGATTGTAATACAGCGACATTTCGTTGTCGAGAGGTACAAAAATATTTAGTTGCGAGAATTTCGCTATGGCGGGTTTCAACTGTATATAATTGTGGAGCGGTGGGGTCAGGCCGTGAGGTTCGCCTTGACGTGGCGTTCTATTCAGGAATGTGTCCATTCGGCAACGAGTAGCGCCCAGATTTGTATACACCTTAAATACCAGATATTGACATACGCGCCTGAGTCCTGGGGAAAGTTGTGTGTCCCCTAAAGTTGATCCCATTTTGTCCCACGAATATCATCTCACTCTTCATGGCCACAATGCCCTATCCTGCCAGCTAGTTGGCATGCACTCATGATATGCCCTCACAACCACAGCATATGGTGTGCGAGGCACATCTTATCGCACTTGGACTTCATATGGAACATAACAGCGACGGCAAAAATTTGCCTGGAGTGTCCATATAATCGCTATTCCAATAAAATTTATTGCACCATAATTCACTGTGGTCAAGCGCACAATGCTCATACTCCATACCAATGAGGTATTTGTGAAATCTGTGCATGTAAGGAACTTATTTGCCGAAACCACGATGCTCCCGACCCTTTCAAAAGAAAGAACACCGGTGCTATCAATTCTTTTTGAGCAAGAATTAACCCCTTAGCAATACAGAAATTGTACATTCCATCAAGAACATAATGCCCGTCGTGCAAATAAATAACATACAGAGCATACATGCTCATGGCAGAGTCATACAAAATCAACACACACGACACGTCTTTAATGTTCCAATGTCTTTAATGCACTAAGAGGCAACATATTTAAGGAATGTAGACAATGCAAGATGTGCAGTGTTTGACCAACTGTTAGTACAGAGTCCAAGGACACAGCTATGAACAATGTTGAAAATGGTTGTAAGCACTTCAAGGGTTGACCGTGAGTGTCCTCTTACCACCGAGAGCGTTGACAACGACCTCGTCTGCCACCTCTGTCCATTCCAAAAGCACGGTTCTCCTCGTCGCGTCGTTTTTTCCAGGCATCAAAGCGGTCGGCCATTGTATACAGAGCTTGAGGAACATCTTGGTTAGCTTCTTCCAATATACTGATCAGCTCACGAGCTTGTCTCCAGTTCTCACGGGTTACTAATGTGATTGACTCACCGCGACGCCTGCCAGGAGATAAAGAACATTCAATTCAATAAGAGACATACATATCTTGTAAACATCACTGTTACAACAGATCGCAAATCAGCAAGCAAGAAAATGGCATGAGGGTCCCAGCAACACTTTTCCTCTATGGTATCTCCGCATGTAAGAACGGCAGAAGCAAAAATAAGTATGGTAATAAATGCATGTGAGCAAGCAAGTTTATCAAATGCAGGATGCTCAAAATACAAGCAAGTGCAGAGCTGCCTTGAACAATGTTGCGCAGCTCTCCATTTCACTCTGTTATGCTGAGATAAGGTGAAGAGCAGAGGCAGAGTGTCCTAGAATGATTGTAGATCCATGGGGAAGTTTTTTTTTTCTTTTCTCTAAGTACAGGCAACTCTATTAGAAGTACTACAGTGGCCTAGACTACTTGGAGAGTAGCTCAATCGCCAAGTGAATATATACAAGGGTATGGCGTGCTCTAACATGGAAGAGTGTGAAGCTCTGCAGTGGGCAGCTGCAGCCGGTGCTGCTGTGCCTAGAGTGTACTAGAATACGGTTGAGTGGGACGAGCGGCTGGGGCGGCGCATGCTTTACAGTGAGGCGCCCGACGATGAAAAATACGGTGGCGGTGCTGTGATCGAAGCTGGATTGGGCCGCATCAAGGTCACGTTTTGTAATAAAACTGCAGTGCAACATTCTAGTTTCCGCCTTCCACGCGTAACAGAATGCGGAGTAATTGGTACGGGGTCATTTATTGCAGTCGGACCTCGAGCGCCGAAAAAGTTTTCGTTAGCCATTCTATATGCTAATCTTTGGCCGTAAGCTGTATGTGGAAAAAAAAAAAAGTAAAGAAGGAAGCCGGCGTGGTAGCCTAGTTAGTGGCTAGATAGTGGATACGGCCTTGTGCTATTTAACTGTAACTTGCGGAATTTGACGGGAACGACATGGAAAAACACTCATGCATTTCTATTTAGGTGCACGTTAAAGAACCCCAGGTTATGAAAACTAACCCGGGTGCCTCATAATCACATCGTGGTTTTGCCAGGTAGAACCAAAGAATTTGTTTAAATTAGCAAGGGTGGCTGACCGGGCATGCTGGTAAAGTTGCATCTTTGGTTAGCAGCGCGACGATCTACATGGGAAGCTAGAGAAGGGACAGGAAAGAGCGCTCTTTCCTGTCACTTCTCTAGCTTCCCATGTAGATCATTGTGCTGCTAACCAAAAATGCAGTTTTAATGGGTTGCAAACATGGTTAGACTGTCTAAAAAAAGCTTTCCTTGCCTAAATCAAGTTAGCAGATTTACAGGCTGCCCCAAAACGGGACATTTATGTTGAATGACAGCTAGGAACTTGTAAAGCAGGACTTATTAACACCCTTATTATTATTAACACCCTTATTATTATGAACACCCACACTTATTGACCAGTTGCCATCACCCAAAAAGATCACCTGCTCGTGATGCCTGCGGCAGAAAGGATGTTCCACATCCGCCCTTAGGTTTGTGAGTGGTGGTGCTGGCTAACACCCCCAGGGTTAATTCTAGTTGTAAAAAATAAATAGCCCAGAAAATGGATGAGAAAACGGCTCCGCAGTAGCTCAATGGTGAGAGCATCGCACGCGTAATGCGAAGATGTGGGTTTGTTCCACACCAGCGGACAGTAGTTTTTTCATCCGTTTTCATTTCCATTATTTTATCATTTCTTTAATTCAATTAGTAAGTACAAGTAATTTCCCCTATGTTATCCTTGTTTGTTGGCTTCTTATGATATGATAATAAAAATCGGGCCCCTCGGTTCCCTTTCTTCTCGTTCACATATGAGATGGTTTTGCCTGCTATGAATATTATTTTTGCGAATGAAAGTATTATGTGCAGTATTCACTAATAAGTGTGTTACTGCGAACATGTGTGCTTATTCCCCCGGTCGGGAGTTCTCACTTTTTCAATTAGAGAAATTTCTTCGGGGACAACTATGATACAGTGGCTATGGGCATTCAGCAGCAGACTACACACAGCTGCTAGAGAAAAAGGATTGCTGCTGGACCCGTCAGGCTCATTTATTATTCAAGTTTATTCAAGATTTTAAAAATCTTAACAAGCTACTTCTGCACTCCCGAGCTTCATCGTGAGAGTTTCATGTATGAAGCTGCTCATCAGGAGAATGCGGGAGGCTACAGTCACGTACTTCATTCACTTGCAGTCCCTTGCTGCTGAAATGATAGCCTTCTACATGACTTGAATGTATGCATCTTTATAAAGAAGACAACTGCGAGAAAGCTAAGAACCGTGAAATATCTCTACCTACACCAACAAAAGAGACTTGGACATTGTTACTGCAACTAGCACCTTGTTTTGAGTTCCATTTTTAGAGCGAAACTGTCTCTTACATTGACTTTCCCGCTGCTGCTGTCTTGCCGAATAGCTCTTACCCAACGCATAGGTCACACTAAAAGTAAGGTCGTCATCACTCCATCATTGTTGTGCCATTGTCATCCTTGCTGGTTGCTGGCTTCAATCTTGCACAATTGGCCATTACCAGATAAAAGTTGCAAATAAGCACCAGATATAGTGTGAGTTAGGGCAGCCCGATTGGCCAGTGCGAACAATAGATACAGTGCAAAATAAGGCAGCCAACTGTACCGGCTGTAGTGAAAACCCGATATAGACCCTTATTGAGGAATAGTTTGCTCTAGAGAAACGAGATGGTGCTATCGGTAGCGCGCCACTGATAGCTGAATGACAAAGCTCTTAGTGTGTACGCCTTGACTGAAACGCATCTGCAAGATTTGGAGCAGGCACCTGTTATCGACAATATTGTATGAAAAGTGTGCAACAGAACGACCGGTCAGTACAGCTAGTTGGTTTAACATGATGATGATGATGTAAACGCGCTTAAAAGACGTGGCCGAAAAGTGCGCTATGTCTGTCTCGTCTTCACCTATCGTCCACGTCTTTTAACTCTTAATGTACCGGGTCCATTGTTGCATCGTTAGCTTCTATCGATGGTATGTGACGCCGCTTTCGGGACTTTCCGCGCCGCTCACGGACACACTGCGTTATCGGACATGAAGGAGAACTATATTTTAGTTTTCTAAGCAGTTCCCTTTTTTCCCGTGAGGTGGCGATTTTTGAATGCCCTTTGAAGTTTTTGTGATCGTCAAAGTAGAAAGCAAAAATGTCAGTCTCCGAGAGCGGCGCGCACACTTTGAAAGATCGCAGATCTCGTGATTCCATCGCATCTGTGGCTGATTTTATCGATGAATGGAGCAGCAGCGAGTCGGAGGATGCTGCTTTTTCCTCGGACTTTGAGTCTGAGAGCGACGACACAAACCAGCCCAGAACATCGGCGGCCACAGCCTGGCACGCCGAACTGTAGTGCTTGCAGTTAAAAATTTTTGTAGTGGAATACCTGTTCAATGAAAAATTGATTTTTTTCAGATATAGTGCCGATTAGACAGCAATACATTCGTACATCTCATAATTTTTGTTTAATTTTTTTTTCTTAGTAGACACAAGCGTGTCTTTACAAACTTTGTTCAATTTTATCCAACGATCTTGGTTTTGGCAATTTTGATCTTTTTTATAACATACACCTCGTTAATAAAACTTTTATGCGTGAAAAGTGCATTCACTATGCTTTTTGTTTATGTATTACACAAAATATTGAGTGCAGTAGTTCCTTTAGAAAAAAAAAAAAATATGGCGTAACCTACAAAAAATACCTACATTCCCCATGGTAGGGAAAGAGTTAAGCGCAATTACATCATCGTCATAAAATGATTGGGTCAAGAAAAGACGTAGGTGTAGGCAGGCTAATTAGGTGAGGTATAAAGTGGCAAAGGGTACAAGAGACATGTAAGGAGCATTTATTGATTAGCTGCACATGAGAAGGAAAAAAAGACATGGCTGGGAGTAGCTTACCTATGGACAGGTAGTGATAGCAGAGATCAAAATCGAGAATTGATTGATTGTAATAGAAATGATGTTGTCACAAGCTCTTGTAACAGAAGACAGAAAGAGCGCGAATGACCATGGAGACAGTTAGTAGAGAAGGAAGACAATGTTCGGCTGGCTGCCTTTGTACCGGTCCCGAAAAACGCCAACCATTCAGATTTATCTGCCTTGCATATTTAATCAAACGCTTCGCGCGTAACATTTGGTGGAGCTTTGCGGGGTAACTCCCACGACCAACAACAGAGCCGTCAGTACCAGACCTTCGTAGAAGCTGCCACTTTGCCGGACTTTTGCCATCGACCACCATCATGCCTAGAGACAAAGATGTTCCCAGTACTGCATCGGCAGGACCAGCCCCGATTCAGCACTACCAAGAGCCACGCACATTCTCCACAAAGGTAGGAGAAGATGTCCATGAGTGGCTCACCCATTATGAAAGGGTAAGCCAGTACAATAACTGAAACACTGCCTCCCAACTGAGGAACGTTATTTTCTTTTGAACCGACACGGCGATGGTAAGGTATGACAACCATGCGGACGCATTAACTACCCGGGCCTGTTTCGTTGAGGAGATCAAAAAGTCTTTTGGCAATTTGGATGCTAAGAAGAAACGAGTGAAATTAACGTTAGTCCAGAGGGCTCAGGTCCCCGGAGAGACTTGCACCACATTCATCGAGGAAGTTCTAAAATTGTACAAGAACGTAAACCCTCGAATGTCGGAAGAGAATAAGGTGGGACACCTTTTAAAGGGAATCGCGGAAGATGTGTACCATTTCCTCATTGGAAAAGACAACCTGATAAGGCACTGCTGTACCTTCGAAACACTGAAGATTCGTCGAATTACACCAAAATTTGGACGGCTAACTAACGTGATGACTGTGGCCAGTGCTGACACGAATTCTCCACCAGACATAACGTCCACCGTTCGGCAGATTGTCTGTGAGGAGCTCCTTTGACACGAAGAACAGGCATGTTATGTGGCGCCACATTACAGCTCCTACGCTTTCAGAGACGCCGTTTGTGCCACCCCCTTGACTCCTTGGCAGCATTCGATAAACGCAGCGGACTTTGGCAGCTATCGACCTGCACGACCTGTATGACCTGAACCAACCGTCCTATAACGATTTTTTTGACCGAAGCCTTGATCAGTGCCCACGCAACGTTCGTCCATGAAAACCAGCCACTGCTGTCTCAACGCACGGCCGAACATTGTCAGCCTCCCGAAGTTCGCTCTATGCCAGTGTGCTACAGCTGTGGTACACCAGGTCACATAGCTGGGTACTGTAGCAAACGTCGACCATCGAGCGATGGGCGATGTCGTCTACGTGGCACAGTGGTCGTATCATGGACACGCACTGGCCAGGGAACACCGTTCTAGCAGGCCACTTCCGAGAAGTATGCAATGTAACTCCACCCTAGGAAGCTACTTTGGAGAAGGAAGAACCTGTAGCCGCGTCTGCGTCTGATCGCACTTTGACACCACCACCAGGCTTCAGAGCGTAACGGTCACCATCTCCCCGGCGGCGCATCCCGTCATCGTCTCCAAGTCACCCCCGCCGGAAAACTAGTCAGCACGGCCGATGGAGGTGAGGTCGCTGGGAAATCTTTGCTGCCGACGGATATACTATTTTGATGCAGAAGAATAGGGTTCATGTGTTTATTGACAGTGTCTCTACCGTGGCTTTAGTTGACACGGGCTCAAATGTTCCCGTCGCGAGTGTGCTGTTTAAATGTGTTCTAGGTCGCAAGGTCATGTTTCGGTCATAAGCGTGAGGCGTTGGTGTCGCTCCTTGCGAAACAGTCTTCGGTATTCCGACTTTGCGCAGCACGATGGCCCGCCATCGATCCCTGTGTCTAAAACACATCACCGCATCGACACAGGATCTGCCCAACCGATACGACAAAAACATGTCTTGTGTCGCCCCCAGAGCGCAAGATAATCAGTGATCAAGTCGAAGAAATGTTAAACAAAAGAGTCATTCAAGAGTCATCTAGCCCTTGGGCAGCACCAGTGATATTGGTGAAAAAGAAAGACGGTACGTGGCGATCCTGTGTTTATTACCGATTGCTAAATACCGTTACTAAAAAGAGACGTGTACCCGTTTCCGCGAATTGAAGACACGATCGATTGCCTTTTTGCGGCCTCTTACTTTTTCTGTTGACATTTGTAATGCCCAACGGATTATTTAAATTTAACGTAACGTCATGCCTTTCGGGCTGTGCAACAAGCACGCAACGTTTGAATGGCTCACGGACACTATACTGCGCGGTTTGAAATGGGAAGTTTGCATGTGCTACCTGGACGACGTTGTGATCATCGAGCGAACATTTAGTGAGCATAACAAGCGTCTGGAGTTGGTGCTGAACTGCTTGGAGAAGGCTGGCCTTGTCCTCAATTCTAAGTGTCATTTTGGGGAATGACAAACTCTTGTGCTGGGAAATCAGGTCAATAAAGAAGGCATCTGACCAGATCCCCAAAAGACTGCGGCTGTAGAGGCATTTAAGGAACCTCACAGTGTCAAGCAGTTAGTTTTTTTGGCTTTTGCTCCTGCTTTCGCCGATTCATTCCCAGATTTGCTGACATGGCCCATCCTCTTACGCGCCTTCTCCAGAAAGGCGTTCCTTTTGAGTGGACCATAGAGTGCGACTCCTCGTTTCGTCAATGAAAGTTTCTGTTGACATTGCAGCCTATTCACTACTTCGATCCCTCAGCACCAACAGAGGTTCACATCAATGCAAGTGGTGTTGGCATGGGCTCTGTGCTTGTTCAGCACATCGGCAAAAGTGAGCACGTGATCTCATACGCTAGCCGTTCCTTGAGTTGCTCCGAGCGCATTTATACAGTTACCAAGCAAGAGTGCTAGGCGGTCATCTTCGTGGTTCGTTCATACCTCTTCGGGTGCCCTTTCACAGTGGTCACGGATCCTCATTCACTGTGCTGGCTCGTGAATCTTCGGGATCCTTCTGGTCGACTTGCGCTTTGGGCCCTCCATCTACAGGAGTACGATTTTGTTGTTTCCTACAAGAGCGGTCGACTACATGCCGATGCTGACTGTCTCTCTCGAATGCCACTTCCAACGACTGAATGAGACACTGATAACTTCAATCAATACATCGCTTTTGTATCACCGGCATTTTCTGATATGGGTACCTTCACATCTAAGCAGCAGAAGGACAAGAGCTGGGAGCTGCTCTTCGTGACCGCACAGGAGCGTTTAGAAAATAGCCGTTTTTGCCTATGTGACGGCATCCTGTACAAGAAGAGCTACTCGACTACTGGTGCGCGCTACCTTTTAATTGTCTTCAAGAACCTCCGTGTTCCAAGTACTATGCACCATGCATGACGATCGAACTTCAGGCCATCTTGGCTCCACACGAACACTCTACCGTGCTCAAGAACGTTTTTACTCGCCCAAGATGCATCACGATACCGAGCGGTACGTCGCCAGTTGCACCGAATGCCAGCGTTACAAACGAACTACAAACACCGCATGGTCGACTTCAGCCAGTTCCGCCTTCCAGCACCCCTCTTAAACAAGTTGGTGTAGATCTCCGTTGGTGTATGTCACGCTTCGAAGAAAATGGCGGAATGTCCAGAATAGCGGCTCAGAGCCGCTATTCTGGACATTCCGCCATTTTCTTCGAAGCATGACGTACGCGCGACGCTTACAAAATGGCGCCGATAGCCCCGATTTGCTTTCGTAACGTGACGCAAATTTGACGTTTCGCCTAAGAAACTGTAATGTAGGCATTGAACATAGCGTGGGTGATAAAGCAAAACAGTTTTCCTCCCCAGTAAAAATAAAGCAGCTAGCTCAAGGCATACGATTATTCCATGAAAATCGTTTCTCGCTTCCGTCGTCTGCATGCGCGCAGGCTGTCGTCTGCTTCATTAGGTAGGATGCGTGTCCTCGGGAAACGGAATGAGTCATCGTATATTGGCGCCCACGCGCTTGCTTTCTACCTTGAGACAACATACGCGACCTGCCAGTGATGATCAGCGCACGCTCTAGGCCGCGTTATCGCTATCTCGTGATACGCAAGTGACTCAGCCAGACTCGTCTGGCTGAGAAGCGGCCGAATATCATCGATAGCGTTGCGCACGCCACAGGTATCCGCTTGCACGACGCAAGCGCCGGCACCAGCATCTCTTGTTCACTTCGCTGCTTACTCGCACCGCGAGAGGAAACTTCAAGACGCCGCCTTGCGTGCATTTATTTTTATAAATTAAAAAGTCGCCATTGTCATAGCCTTTGATGACGCAAAAAGACATTAATATTGATTACAATACAAACGCAGTGGCGAAAAGTGCAAAAAGTCGCAAGAAGTTTGCTAGTTTCAACCAATATTATTTCAAATAAACGTGTTTTTAATAAAAATGATGGTTCAAAACACAAATGCCAACACCACCCGAGAGCGATGCAAATGCTATGAGCACGCATTGTGAACAAAAGATTTTCATCGCCCCAAATGACAGGGAAAATGCGGCGATAGGCATGCCTCTCGACCGCCGTTGCATATGGCCGCTCATTACCATAATTCGCGCGGCTCGTCGCACCACAAATTATGGCGGAAAATCTGTGCAATGGTGGCCCAGCGCAACGTCACGCAACGTCAAATTGACGTTTACGAAACGGCCCTTCCTGTGACGCTCTTCACGGGATATTCTTTCAGCCAATCAACAACTGACATGCCGGCTATCTTGGAATGCCACCACATATTCACGAAATTGCAGATGCATTCCACGGGCTTCTGCACGCTACCGTACACTTTCTTTTTAAAGCGCTAAAGTCGCAATATAGGTGCCAAGGACCACAAAAGAGTATTAGTCGATAAAATTTGCAGCTCCACGTCACGTTTCGATTCTGACGAAAACGCAAAATTGCATTTTGCAAAACTTCCGTTTCCCGGCACAAATTTCAAAACACGTGACCTCTGGACAGCCAATGAGACAGCCAAGATGGCGGATAATGGCGGCCGTGCAACCATGCGTGTCCAGAATAGAGCCCCAGGTACGATTTCCGCTGCTGACTATGGCGATGCGGACTCCGCCGCTTCGTTTCGGTTGTGCGCTAGTGCCGTTTCTGCTCTTCTGCATCGCACATTTAAGGCTCTTTAACGCAAAAACGTATAGCCTTCGAGATTTATGGTTGGTGTATGGCAGCCATGAAGTGAAGCATATCCTCCGAGATGCGCACCAGCCGTCCGTGGCTTTTGGCTGCCTATTTGGGAGCGCCGAATAATTCGAAAATATCGAATACCTGAATTCGAATCGAAGCGAATAACGAATTTAGAATTATTCAATCGAATATTCGACAATACCGTATATTCGCCCATCCCTACAGTAATTTTCGCTGATAGATGCACAAATTCCCTGAGCTTTCTCTGAGTTTTTCCAGAATATTCAAAATACCTGAGAATTCCCTGTTTTCCCGGTTGGTAAACACCCTGAATCTATGTTATGCGAAGCAATATGCGGAGAGCCTACCAAGTTAACGAAACGACCATGAGTGCACCAATACGTAGGCGGCTGTTTCATGACCTACATGACACGCATGTCCATGCCCTATCATTTATGTCCAAACCCATTTCAGTGGTTTTTGAGTGCGAACCTTTTTTCGCTGAGCCATTGTCACTTTTGCTGAGTCAAGCTCATGACTATGACTTCTACCACATCCTTTAGTATTTCCTTCACTTAGTGCCCACGTCCGAACCCATTCCAGTGGTTTTTCAGTGTTAATCATTTTTTAAATAATTTTTGCTGAGTCAGTAATTTGCGAGTCATGCTCATGACTACGAATTCCACCATCATCCTTCAGTGTTTCCTTCACTTGGTACCCATGTCCGAACCCATTATAGTTACATACCAAGTTAACGAAATGACCATGAGAGCAACAAGACATAGGCGGATGTTTCATGACCTACATGACACACGTCACAATATTCATGTCATGACCCATCATTTATGTTCGCCTTACACTATTGTGTCCTACTATGCCATATTTAGTACCTACCAAGTTAACGAAACGACTGTGAGAGCACGAAGACGTAGGCGGCTAGATAGATATATAGATAGATACTGTCAAAGAGGCAAATGTTCGTCAAGAAATGCTTTGCATTTAAAAAATGATTTTGCAATTGCTACAGCAACGTCCTACATCACACCTCCAGTCAAACACTGTATTACCTTCTCCAAAGCCATCTTTGGTAGTGATAGATTTCACTCAGAAGTAAAATTTAGGTACTTGAGGTAAGCAGAATGTTAAATTTACTCTACAAGCTTAATTTTGTAGGTCTATTCCTTGCCACAACTGCACAGAAATGGCAAAAATAAGTCACGTCCACAAATGTGTACACCGTGACTGAAGGGGTTATGCTCGTCTGCCTCGCTACACACTTGACACCATGTTTCCTTGCTTTGCTCATGACAATAATTCTTGCCAAGGTCCTCTGTCAAGCAGAAGCGCGACGTATTGCTCGGCTACATAACCTTGCCTCGCTGTACCGGTCAAAGATAAGCGACGACAGTTGTCGCCTACATGTATATTTTGATCCTGGTGACTTCGTGTGGCTCTGGACACCTTTACAGAAGCGCTGCTTGCGCCAGTTCTTGGCCCACTATGTTGGGCCCTACGTTATACTCGAACGCCTCAGCGAGGTAAACTATCGCATAGCATGCCTCACAAACAGTGGACGACACTCTGCCAAAACCGAAATCACACACCTTGCCCGCCTTAAGCTTTACAATCCACGAACAACTGACTGACTTGCCCGACGGGCATCTGCCAACGGGGAAATGTCACGAGCTCTTGTAACAGAGGACAGAAGTAAGAATGTAGGACTGGGTGTGTTGGTTGACCTGCCTGGACTGGGCGTGTTGGTCACTACCTGAATGCGACTGCGCATTGATAAAACTGTGATAGCGCTTTGAGCTTATATAGGCGCCCATCTGTGTATGTGTTTTCTCCCACTTGGTCCGCGCCTTTGCGCCTTGCTCTTCAGAAGAGGTCAGAAAGAGCGCAAATGAGCATGGGGACAGGTAGTAGAGAAGGAAGATGACGTTCGGCTGGCTGCATAGAGTTTCATATTACTATAACTAGAGGGCAATGTGGCGCTGCGATCGTTCAACTATCATGGGAATGATGGGAAGTACAGGCTACGGATTGGTATTCTGTTGACTGGCGAACTAGTCTACAGGTATTCTTTTGTCAGTTTTGGTTTCGCTAGTTTTGCTCCAAGCGCAGTTGCTACAATCCGTAGAACACAAACTTACTTGTGGTAGGAAAGGTTGCTGCTTCCTGGCTGTAGTCTGCTGTCGCAAAACGGGTAAGCGCAAAGCCACGACATAACAGTTGCTGGCGCGCACTTCAGAAGAAGCGGTACGTCAACATAAGATAGTGAAGCATGCTCGTAAGAGGCCACAAGCGTCCAAGATAGCACTGCAGCAGATGTGTTTAAAAGTACTCGAAGACGTTCAGCAATCGTGACAGCCGATGCAGCCTTTCGAAAGAGCGAGAGAGTTCGCAAGTGCGTCTGCGCAGACGCAAGTGCGTCTGCGAGAAAAGTTCACTTTCCCCGCGTTCGCAGCAAGCAGGCGTCTCTCAAAGGCGCAACACTTTTCTCATAATACAAAATTTTTATTCCCACAAATATTTGACGAGTATTTTTTATATAAGCACATGCATGGTTGTTATTGCTGTTGTGAAAGTAAATAAATAGTTATTCAATGGCGCTAAATCAGGCAGAACGATGCATACCCTGGTGGTAAACCATGCTTCAATCTCAAAGTCATACAAACTTTATTCAATGTATTATGCATTATATAAAACACAACATAAATAAAATTAATTTTTGCACGAAAATGTTTTAATACAGCTTCGTTTACTGCGCCGCATGCAAACACCACCAGTTTCAAGACAGAAGTCAATCCGAAGCCTGTACTTCCCATCATTCCCATGTAGGTTGAGGCGACGTTCAGGAGAACCCCCGTAGACACTAGCGCCACTTTTCCCTCTAGGTTTTTTATTTAGAAACTCTATGGCTGGCTGCCTTAGTACCAGTCCCCAAAAACTCCAACCAACCCCAACTCGCACGTTGTGCTTAGCTCAATCTCTGGGAACTACCGCCACAATGGCAACATAGCAGGCATGGCTAGCGTGCTGGAGCGAATTTGCTGTGCAAACCGTGCTTCTCCCGAGTCACCGCCCGAGCATATGTCACCGGGACATGCGCCGATTGGCCTCTCGAGTGGCCGCCCCCGGGTGCCCTCTCCACCCGAGCTCTCATTCCCTGAGCGCATCGTCACGGTGGCAGATGCTCACATGCCAGTCAGGATTGCCAGGTTTAGTGACTTCTCGCCAAATAGGGTACTTTTAGAGGCTCCTGGTGACCGAAAATCGTAGTTTGCGACTTCCTGGCTTCACTTGGCAGTGGTAATTGCTATACTATAGGTATAGCGCCCAAATCACACTCCCTGCAACGGCTCCCTCGAAGCAACAGCCCCAACAGTCAGATCTTGAAGCCCATGCTTTTGCATTTTGCAAGCAGCGGAAGCAAAATTCAGGAGCTGCCATATGGCTAGTGCCATATGCCACAGCTGCCATATGGCTAGTGGGCCCCTTCAACTCCTGTGCTGTCAGGACTGCCCAAGATGCTTCATACGTAGTGCTCATTGGCCGAGATCACCGCTTCAGGCAGTCTCTCAGGGACGGTTAATTAAAGAGGCTCACCGAGTTTTTCTCTTGGTGGTGTACAACAGCTCTCTCTGAGTACCTAGTCTTAAAGGCTATGCTTTCCTGTGCTGCGCTGGACAGAAGCAATAGGTGATGTCCTAGTCCCACCCCAAGCGACAGTTACCTCAAAATGTTTCTACGCGAGAGCGACTGCAGTAAATATGCCTCACGGCAGCCATGACATTACAGGTCATTGTGGTCATTACGACACAATAATATGTTATAACATTTGTTTTCTTCTGTTATTCTCGTTTGGAATCAGTGCAGCAGAAAAACTAGTTTTTTTTGCGCCTTTTCTTCTATATTGTCGCGTCGAAAATTGGCAGTTTGTCATACCGTGGCTACTTCTTGGAAATTTCCGGCTACTTTTTCTCCAAAAGACTTGGCAACCCTGAATTGCCTGCAACGAGTTGGACCACTAACTAGTCAGTCCTAGCGCAGCAGGCGCACATACTCGATCGGTCTTGCGGTGAGCGTTTGCCTGTAAGCACCATGACAGTCACAGACTAATGCATCTCCACATAACTGCCACTCAATGATGTTTCGGCATGGCATCAGAGCGGACCCCTTCACGGCCCTCGTTTCTGCAAGACTCCTAGCTACGAACTTAATGTCCTTTAATGCGGTTGACACCAACAGCATGAGGCACGTTTGCCTTCGCAACCCTCTGCTTTCTGCCAGCAGGAACGATCCCATCCTTGGACAGCCCTTTGACGATGTCGACCGCTCGGATGTGTATTCTAGCCCTATGCCAGTTACAGGTTTTCTCAGTTGTTTGCGGGCACGTCCTTGGTTCCCCTCCCTATCTTTCCCTCTTCGCATCTCTCTCTCGCTCAGTTGTTTGAGACGCATGCAGAGCAGGTGCCTACTAGACTCTCCGTCGTGCTGTTCTCACTTGCTGGCGGCTTTTTGTCCTGAGCGCAGTTGAGTGCCTTATGTGCTGCATTGGATATGCTTGCTGGCCTCCCTTTGTCCCGAGCGTCGTTCAGTGCCATGTGCCACGTCGGAGCGAACCCGCTCGGCCGGCTCACTTGCGGGCCTTTTTCTGCCCTGAGCATAGGTCCGTGTCGTACTGGAGCCACCCTACTTAGTGCTGGCATAAACTCGCTCGCTAGCCTCCCTCTCCGAGGCGCAGTTCAGTGACCAAGGTGCTGCGTTGGAGCCACCCCGCTTATATGCTGGCACAAATATGCCGCTCACTGGCCTCCCTTTGTCCCGAGCACCTTTCTTGGATGAATGCACCGCGGTGCAGCCTTCCCACTCTGCTGTAGGTGTGAGCTCGCTCGCCTGTCTTTGTCATGGAGATGTACAATCCAGCTTAAGTGCTTGGGTGAGCCATCGGGCCACCTTGTGCGCTGAGCATTCACACGGCAGCAGTACAGCTTTGTTGTGCACTACCGGAGAGGGAGTTAAAACCGGAGAGGGAGTGGTGGCAGATGCCTTGTTGCACACCCCTGTTTAGGCATCTGACATTCCTGTCCGCCACTCCGGCGAGCATTCGCACCAATTAGAAGCTAGAGCCTCAGTCTCCAATGGCTCGAAAGGCGTGAACCCTATCCACTCAGCAAAGACCAGAGCCTTTGTTTCTTATGACTCGAATGGCAGGAACGGCACGAACCTGATGGTGAAGTGATCCCCAGATTATCAGCCTTGGGAGAGGATGTGTACCTGGTGGACCCCATTACTTCCGCTGGTATCGTCTTCAGCAGGCAAGGGCTGCTAAAGTATGTGGGGATTGAGGTATGTGCTCATGCCATTGCGTGGGCTTCACCTGTTCTGCTGTCCCTACGCCTCTCCCTGTTCCACTCTCAACCGGTTTCAACGGTGGCGCCTCCACTCACGGTTTCCTTGTGGTGGGGGCTCTCGCGTTGCGGCGATAGCCCCCTGTCGGCTACTCACGACTGTGTATGGGTCTTTCTGACCTCCGCGACAGCACTAGGTACGTACATGCTTTCCTCTCGTCTGCCGACAACTTTGTGACTAGGACTTGAGCTTGCGCTCAGTGCCTTTGCCCGTGTGGTGAGCACGTACTTTGTGCTCCCCATTTCAGGACGCTAAGCTGAAGAGCGGTGCCTAGTGCTTGCACGAGGTCTTTGCACGTCGAGCTGCACTTATTGGAGGCCCAAGCCAAAGGAGACTGCCCAGCTAGCTCAGTCGGTAGAGCATGAGATTCTTAATCTCAGGGTCGTGAGTTCGGGCCCCACGTTGTGCGCTAGTGTGGGATCGTAGGGCCTTACAGGAGTACCGACCACTGTGGGTTTGAGCTTGGCGAGCCACAGGGACGTGTCAGCTATCGCCTCTAGTGCGCCGCTGCACGCGAGCTCAGGCCTACCGAGCGATGCACACAAGAACACAGTATTGCCCCGAGTTAACGGAAACAGTTTGTCTCGGGCAGCACCCAATACTGCACAAACGCCTGGTCCTGGGGTGGCACGGGAACCGAAGCGGTCTCGCACCAAGGGCGAAAATACAGACAGGGGCACCTCTTCCATTCAGGGATGGAAGCGGCCAAGGGAGTTTTGGAGCAGTTCGGGGAGCAGCAAATTTGGCACATTGGAGCAGGTTTGCAGCAAGAATTGTTCGTTTTGGAGCATGTTAGGTAAGGCTCAACATGAGTGAAATACAGACAAATCAAGAAAAGTTGTTATTTGATTTTGCACAACACTATTAGGTTATGGCGAATCAGTTCTGTGGAAACCCGCAAGGTGGAGGAAAGTTCACTAAAGAAAAAAAAAAATGTCGCACACCCGACAAAGGAAACCGATATACATTCCTTGACAAATAATATTAACTTATATACCGGATGTGCCAACTAAATGTGGCCAAGAAAAAAAGATAACCAAGGGATTTACGCAAACAGCACCCATTCTATGTTGATAGGCCGAAAGTTGTGCCGCTCAGATACCTGGCCAAGCATGACGCTCTTCACTACATCCACTCGTGCGTGCCATGTGTTCCAATGTGTGAAGCCTCGTGCGGGCAAACTCTCTGGGCTCATGCAGTCAATCAACAGCCAGCTACCCTTGCAACCCGCGGCCTGTGACATTATGGGACCCTTTCCCAAAAGCCGGCAAGGCTACGTTTTTCTCCTGGCTATCACAGACCACTTCACGAAATGGGTTAAACTTTTTCCTCTTCGCAAGTTAACGGCACGCGCAATCTAGGACAAGATGACCGAGGCCTTTAACTGGTCCGGCTTTCCGGTGAAGCTGATACCGGACAACACGTCCTACTTCACGGCCAAGGTGTTCATGGATGCGTGTGCCACCTTTGGCATCAGGCACTGCAAGACAACCTCAGGCCCACATAGATAACCCACAGGCCAACCTGAGCGAAAGAGCGGATTAACGGGAACCTCAAGCCCTTGGTCGCGGCCTTTGCCCGGAAACGCAGAGATTGGGATGCCTGTCTTAACGATATCGGCTAACCGTTTGACTGAGTACATGCTCACTTTTCTTAACTTCGGGAGCGAGCTGCCAAACCCCAAGGACCGTTTGGGTTCTGCAGACCGGCAGCTGGGTGTGCGCCACAAAAGCCGGCCTTTTTGGCTACGCGGCAAAACTGCGCTCACAAATGCGGCCTTTAAACTGGCCCGTTCCAACCTGGCAAAAGCGCGAGCTGGACAGAAAGCCCAATGCGAATGGGTCACATTGGTACGTTTCGTCCTCAGACGTAATGTCCTCAGTGACGCTGCCAAAGGCTTCCCTGTCGGCCAAATGGTTGGACCTGCACCAAGTGGAGACCGAAATGTTTCCTCTGGTATACAAGCTGGCCGACTCCAAAGAGAGATCAGTCGGCGGTCCAGTTCACATTTCGGACTTCAAACCTTTCGTTGCCAGGAGCAATGACTGGGGAGAGGCAGTCAACGAAACTGGCACGGCTGGCCCCAGGCCACACCATTGGTACAACCTGCGGAAACGCACAAAGGCAGCCTTTCCCCCACTAGCTGGTAGCCGGACTACCAGGCAGGTAGGAAATCAAGTCTGGAAAAAGCCTGCGCATCTCGATTATGTGTACACGTCATATGCATGCAAGTTTCTCTTTGATAGAAATTCTGTAAGACCTCTAAAAGTGTTAGTGTTATATTAAATTTATTATTTATGCACCAGACAATTCAAGGACGATTTTCTGAGGTGCTTGAAATTTAAAGATGCCAGGGTAGATGTTATATTTTCCACTTGCAAGTACCCTGCTTAATAATTGCAATCTTGCTTCGACGATTTATTATGCAAAAATGTTTCTACAAATGAAGAAATAACTGCTCAAGTCTGTATCACTTGATACAGTAAATATGCTGCCATGTATAATTCCAGTTCCATTTACATATATCTTGATTCGTATTTCTTTACGGTGCTTATTAAGGCTCTTTTTATGTCTCATCGTTCAGTCGACCTTCAAAAGTCCTTGATCGAAAAAGCGTCGACTACATGAAAAGTACAAAAAGGAGTCGCACCCTCGGCCTTTGATGGGAGTCAAGCCCATGACGTTTGGCGCTAAGGCGAAGTTAATTAAGGCACAGTTAATTAAAATAGAATTAATTAAGGCACGCGAACCTACGACCTTTGGTGGGAGTCGTACCCACAAAATTGGGCAAAGTAATTAAGATAGAGTTAGTTCAGGCACTCGAACCCATGACTTTTGATGGGAGTCCTACCCACGGCCTTTGGCGTTAATGAGGGCGACATTAATTAAGGCACTCGTATCCACGACCTTTGATGGGAGAAAACAAGTAATAAGAAGTACCAAGCATTTGAATGCGAATGTCAAGTAATTTAGTTAATGTCTCGTGATCGCGCAGGCTTTCACCTTCATCCTCTTTGGCGTATGCTAAAGTGACTCAATTTTTCTATCGGGTTACCTTCGGTGTTCATAAAATTGAAAACATATGCTGAAATAAGACTGTTGGCCTGAAAGTTTTCTTTACAGTACAAGTCCGCATTTATTGTAGCCTCGTCTAGGTACGGCAAAACCCATTGACCTGAAATCAAGTGGCGTTACATGGCGGGGGAAAAAGAGTTATTCCCGCTCACTTAGCTTGATGTTTTTCTAAAGCTCATTGGAGCCTAGTGCTTAGACTTTGTACTTTGGCCTAAGCAATTGGTGGCTATATTGCTTAGTGTGTATTTTCAGCATCTTCTCAATGTCTGTGGCTTCTGTTAAAAATACCGCAATGGTTTTGGGTGAGGGTTGAGAATTAATCCAGTGAAGGGGTCTTGTTTCACACAAAGCAGCAGGAACCGAACTTTTATCTCTTCCGACATGTTGGGGTTCGGTGTATCAAAAGAGGCAAGCCATTCCCTTCGTGAAGATTGTGGTGTTCTCATTAGGTAGTTGCACACGGGCATCTAGCAGAGCTTCTTCCCTTTCTCTGCACGCAATGCCTGTGAACGTGTCCAGGAAGGTGCTGCGAAACAGATGCCACGCTGTCAAGGTGGACTCTCAGTTTTCGAACCATGTCCTGGTGGCTTCTTCCACTGAGAAATGTAAATACCGCAGCTTGTCGTCGCAGTTTCATTTGTTACATGCAGCGACCCTCTCGCATGGTTCTAGCCAATTTTCCGGGCCTCCAAATGATGATCAGAGGAAGGTCGATGGCTCCCTGTGTTGTTGCAGCATGACAAGCGACACCGGGGCTGTTGATTTGGCCGTAATCTTCCTGGTCTTCTCGGGTAGAAGCCTGTACCCCAGTAGCAATCATTGCAGCCTCCGGCTAGCTAGCTGGTGCCCCCAATCCAAAACCACACCACGTTGGTGTGCCATTGTCCAAGACAACAGATCATATGCGACATTTCACAGATAACCAATCCTGTCGTTTGGTAACGGCATCCTGGGTGGACCGACGAAGGTCCTTTTCTTCTGTGCTGTGTTCCTTCATGCTACTTTGGCTACAATATAGACACAAATTGACTGAGGTAGTGGAGGCGTCCTGCAGTATGCTTCACAGTGAGAAGGAATCAGCCATGCCATACTTAAGTTGTATTCATTTTGATACTGTGCACAGCAACAAAACGACAATCGCACACCAGGCAGCCCTCGTTGCTCACAAAAGCTGGGGGGAGGCACTTTTCGGGACAGAACCAGATCCCCTGTCACCACATCAGTGTGCTGAATCTGCACTTTCTTTTCTGCCCTAGTAGTAACCCCCCCTTTTGGATTCTTATTCGGTATTTCACCGAACATGAATAATCTGTCAACTGCTGTATATCGCCCCATACTAACGTGCATACTTTTCTTTTTATTTGGTCCCCAAACTGCACCTTCGCTTTGTAATCACCTTATATACTAATAAGTATGACTTGTGTTGATTATTTCCAGAACAAACATTTTGTTGCTAGTCCAGTACCTGTGTCCACTTCTCCATGTCTTGAAGTAATACTTTTTTTAAGAATCTTCTCTGTGATGCCAGCGTACAATCACTATAAACCCCATTTATTCAGCATAGATTTACGTAAACACGATCATGACTGCGGATAAAGAAATTCTCATAAAGAATGTTTCACATTTTCCTCATAAACAAGTATGATTGGGACCTCTGAATGCTAAGCTTTCTGTTGCACTAAAGAAAACAGTTAACATAAAAATTCATTGTCGGTCTTTCTTAGGGCAAAACAGTTTCGTTGACATGGAACAAAATATGAAGCCAACAGACAATGATGACACGGAAACCGTAGGGGAAACTAAATGTGTTTTTTAAATTGAAATGGAGAAATAATGAAAAGAGAAATGAACAAACAGACAGCTCCGCGCCACCGGGATCCAAAGTTCCAAATGCACATCTCTAATACGGCAGCCCGTTTGAGAACAGCTTTATCTTGGCTATGGTGCCTTGCGCACTTAAGTTC
Organism: Dermacentor silvarum; assembly: GCF_013339745.2. Lineage (NCBI taxonomy): Eukaryota > Metazoa > Arthropoda > Arachnida > Ixodida > Ixodidae > Dermacentor > Dermacentor silvarum. The sequence goes on along the minus strand of NC_051163.1, from coordinate 2,603,867 downwards.
GGGGGCAGATTGAGGTTAGCATCTAAGGAGGACTGAGTGCATGAATTCTCTGTGCGATACATATACCAAGACCAATAATTGCCTCGGCATGTCAGGAAGGAAGGGCCAGCCCTGAGGATACGCCAGTGCTTGTTTTGGATCTTTCTGAACGCCAAGTGTAAGAGGCTTGCATAACGGTCTCGCGACCAGACGTTTTGGTCAGCGCTTCATGGTGCATTGTGGGCACCTTTCTACCTACTAGCGGTGACCTGCTAGCGGTGTTCATTCTGAGTGTATTCCACCATCATACAAACCCAGCCAAGAGCTGTACGTGATGACAAGACATGACCATTTTGGCCATGAGTGCGGGGCAAGTAAACACCCTTGTCTGAGAAAATGACTGACTTCAATGAAGAGGACAGACTGTCTATCAAAAAAATTAACATTTTCATTTGCTTTCAAAAGCAAATAAAAAGCACTTGGAGCTTATTCGGAGGAGAGCTTACCCAGCTCGACCTGTGCGGCCCACTCGATGGACGTACTCTTCTATATTTCGAGGGAAATCATAATTGAAAATGTGCCTGCAAAAAAGAAGAAGAAAAAAAGAAATGTCTCAACAAGTGCCATTAAATGTGCACTGTCTTGCCAAACACCGTCAGGTAAACAAAACTACAAGCAGCGTTGTGTTTGTTTTATGAGATTTTAGCTATATTTTTTTCCCCTGTAACTTCGCAGTGCTGCTATATAGGGCACTTGGCCGCTTTCAATCATACGAGCTACTGCGTAAACTAAGTGGTGCTGTCTGCGGTGTTGTGGTTGGTGTGGACATTGGTTTCCACCTTATTCTCTGTGGATTCTCTAATATGAGTACGTGCCATGTTTGAGGCTTATTATCATTGTCTCGTACACCTCCTTTGTGCCACCAACGCAGTGTTTACGGACACGACAATGAAGAATCGCTTGCAAACGCTCCACCATCTTGCCAAGAACAATTTCTATGCAATGCACATAATGTCATCCATATCAAATACAGTATTGCTCGTTCTGGCCTCCGAAATAAATGCACAGATGCCCCTGCTCTCAGTGTCTGTGTGGAACACAATTCCTTGCACTGTGGTTGCACAATAGCTCAGTGGTTAGCATGTTTGACTCCCAAATGCACATTGCTTCACTGAGAAGGGCTCAAATCCCAGTGGAGGCAGTGGTGATGCTGGGGGTGACGAATGCGTGTCATTGATGGTAACAAAGGTTGTCGTTACCATAACGGAACGAACGGACAGACAAGGCAATCTCCATTTTGAGAACTTACGTGCTAGTCACAGCAAAGCAAAAGTGATTTGTGATTCTAGACTCGACTGCACAGCGCAAATATATTTGTTAAGTGTAATTATGGGATAGAACAGTTGAACTCACGTTACATCTTTGATGTCCAAACCTCGGGCTGCAACATCGGTGGCAATGAGAATTCGCACTGCTCCACTTCGAAGGTCCTCGAGTGCTTGCTCCCGGTCACACTGCTCCCTTTAAGGGTGACAATGCACAAACGTCTTGCAGCAGCAATTCATTAAAACAGAAAAGGGGGGACATGCTGTTCACAACTCACCTGTCACCATGAATGGATTGGCAGTTGATGCCAGACAAGACAAAATCACTCGACAGGAGGTCCACCCTGCACATAAGAGAAGCAGAGCCAGGCTTATACCCACAATGTTAGGTGGCACAAGCATTATAGAAGCTGTGCTCATACTTCACGACAGCTAAGCACAATAATAATGTAAAAAAAAGAGCAAATCGGGTGGAAAGAGGCAGTGGGCCAACCTTCGGTCTACGATACAGAAAAGTTTGAATGAAAAAAAAAAAAAAAAAAAAAAAACGGCAATACCCATCTCATGATGACTGTCGACGGTAATGCGTTTAGCATTGAATCAATATAGCGACACAAGGTATTGCCTCTGTCAACACGAGTTATGCATGAGGTGGGCCCTCTGTTGTGCTTCCCACACGGTGCCATCTAGCGCTGCCACTGTGAAGCCTGCGATAACGCAGTGCACGCTGAGAAATCCGTCGTGCGGGCTCCGCTCTTGTGCTTATTTCAGGACATGCTGTGCCATCTAGTGCCAAGAAGTCCACACGTGGCCTTCGAGACGCGTGGTGCACTGGTACCTGCAAATGCTGAGAATTATTCTTTCACTTGCTGCACACTCAGTGACCCAAGTTGGTGAGAGGTTCATTGATGAGTGACACAGTGCATTTGTGGCGCAACCTGCAAATGCGTCGGGTTGTTGTCCTTGAGGAACCCTGGCGACATGGATTCGATTCTGCTCAGAATCAGAGAAATTTAAGGGATGTTTTTCGTCATTGTAGCGCAGCACATTCCCAGTGGCACACACATAGTTGCCCAAGTTGGTGTCAAAGAAGTTCATTGAAGAGAGGCACATACCCAGTGACCCAAGTTGGCATAAAGAGGTTCATTGGACAGACCCAGTACTCCGAACAGTTTCCACAAGCCGCATCTATGGCGACCCATGTCGTTGAAGAGCAGTACGTGTGTACACAATGGCATACACTCGGTGACCCAAGTTGGTCCAGTGGTTGGTTTCGAACCCTGTTACCTCAGCATAGCAGCCTGACGTGCTAACCATTGGAACACAAACTACCCAGTGACCCAGGTAAAACAGTTAAATACAAACATACAAACCTAGATAGCCCCCAGAAAGTGCGTGACATACAGTAAGAATGCTACCGCATTAAAAAACATAGTACTTACGGAATGTTCGAGAGACATTATTTTCTGCACGCAAACGGTACTATAATCAACCTGCAGAATTCTAGCATTTCCTTCTCGACGAAGCTGGCCATTGACATTAAGGAGCCTGAGGAGCCGGACTACACTGCCTTGCGAGTTCTCGATGCAGATGTAACTGTGCCATCACGATGCAGTGTACTGGTTCGCGTAAGAAATGAAGCATTCGTTGACTCCGAGGGTATAGCGGATGGCAATGTCGAGCTATTGCTGAAGAAAGGTATTTGCATTGCTAGAGGCATTATTCGCTTACGCGATGGGCTTGCCGATGTATTGCTGACAAACTTTTGAAATGAACTTCAGCATGTTGCGAAAACACTGCCAACGCCTTCCTGCACAGCTTTACTGCAGTGACAAGCTTATGTACCCTGGAGTTGGAGCCACCTCCTGCGAAACTACGAATAAGGCCGCAGCAGCAGTTGCAATTAGCCCACATCTATCGCCAGCCAAGGCGAAAATCGTACAAGACCTCATATGTGCTTTTGCAGAGTGTTCCTCTACTTCCTCAAGAATACGGCCAATGCAGATGGTTAAACACCATATAATAACAGACGAAGCAACCAGACTTGTATACTGTAATGAAGCAGAAGCCGCCCCTGTGTATGCGCCGACTGAGCCCCGTGCTACGAACAGCCCTTGCAGTGCCTACCTTTACGTAGTGTTCTTGCAACGTTATCGACGACAATAAACCTCGTCGTAATACCAACACCCATACAGAGTATCGCCGAAAGAACGGGAGATCATAAAGGATCAGGTGCAAGAGATCTTCAGGACGATGTCAGGATGATGGCCTCTACGAGTTCAACGTCATGCCCTTTGGGCTGTGCAACGCGCCTGCTACTTTTGAGCGTATGATCGATACCATCCTTCGCGGCCACAAGTGGAAGACATGTCTATGTTACCTCGACGACATCATCGTCTTCTCAACCAATTTCCCGACACACCTCGCTCGCCTGCATGACATTCTGACCTGCCTCGCCTCTGCCGGCCTACAGCTCAACCTCAAAAAGTGCCGTTTTGCCGCAAGCAAGTTAACCATCTTGGGTCACGTAGTCTCCAAGGACGGTGTCCTCCCGGACCCAGACAAGCTCTGCGCCGTTGCAGATTTCCCGACGCCCACGTCTATCAAAGCCCTCAGAAGCTTTATTGGTTTATGTTCCTATTTTCGTCGCTTCGTATGCAACCTCGCATCCATCATGGCGCGCTTGAAGGGCGCCAAGTTTACTTTCCGCCAGTAACGGCATAGCAGCGTGGTCACCTGAATGTGATGCGGCATTTCAGCAGATGCGCCACTGATTCTTCGGCACTACGACCCTGCTGCTCCTACGGAAGTTCACACTGACGCCAGGGGAGTTGGCCTTGGTGCGGTCATAGCGCAACGGAAAGCTGGCTATGATGAATACGTCGTCGCTTATGCGAGCCGTACTCTAAAGCAGAATTAAATCACTCAGTGACAGAAAAGGAGTGCCTAGCGATCATCTGGGCACTAAGAAAGTTTCGCCCATACCTTTACGGCCGTTCGTTCGCCGTAGTTACTGACCACCATGCCCTTTGTTGGCTTTCTTCCTTGAAAGACCTGTCGGGACGCTTAAGATGATGGGCGCTTCACTTGCAAGAGTACGACATCCGCGCCATGTACCGCTCCGGTCGCAAGAACTACGACGCTGATGCGCTCTCCCGCTCCCCACTGACGCCTGACTTGGTGTCTTTGTCAGACTCCACGTCCACCCTGTCACCGTTGACCATCACCGACATGCTCACAGAGCAGCGCAAGGACCCAACACTTGCAATGTTACTTGACTACCTTGCCGCTCCATCTGATGTCCCTTCGACACGAGCACTGCGTCGCCAAGCAACCCACTTTTCCATGCGAGACAACATTCTATATCGCCGCAACTATATGCCCGACGGTCGGAAATGGGTCCTTGCTATACCTCGTCATATGCGCTCTGACATCTGCGCGTCTTTTCACGCTGATTCCCTAAGCACTCATGCCGGCGTCCTCAAAACTTACACAAGGTTGCGTCAGCGCTATTATTGGCGAGGCATGTACAACTTTGCGCAAAAGTACATTCAGGTTTTTACTACTTGCCAACAGGGCAAGACACCTACACACGGTTTCACAGGACCGTTGCAGCCGCTACCATGCCCAGCTCGTCCGTTCGACCGCGTCGACATCGACCTCTACTGCCCGCTTCCATGCAGCGGGTGTGGAAATCAGTGGATTATTGTCGGCGTAGATCATCTTACTCGCTACGCTGAGGCTGCAGCTCTGCCGGCAGCGACCGCCCGTGAAGTTGGGTTTTTCATCCTTCGCAATTTTGTTCTTCGCCACGGTGCTCCCCGAGAACTACTGAGTGATAGGGGCCGTGTCTTCTTGTCGGAGGGCGTCGCAGCCCTCCTCGCTGAGTGCAGGATCATCCACCGAAAATCGACTGCATACCATCCCCAAACCAACGACCTGGCCGAGCGGTTCAATCGCACACTTGGCGACATGTTGCGGATGTATATTTCATCCGACCACTCCAACTGGGACGCCGTACTCCCCTTTGTCACGTTCGCATACAACATCGCGATGCAAGCGACTACCGGCTTTTCCCCCTTTTTCCTTGTGTATGGCCGTGAGCCTTCATGCCCTTTGGACACCATACTGCCGTACCAACCTGACGCCGCAGAGTACACTCCGCTTTCCGAAGTCGCCAAGTATGCTGAAGATTGCCGTCAGCTGGCACGTTCCCTCACTAGCGAGACTCAAGAACGTCAAAAGACACGACATGACCATACTCATCAACCACCACCCAGCTTTGCTCCCGGTTCGCTTGTTTGGATTTAGATACCAGCCCACATTCCTGGCGCGTTATCACGGTCTGTACCGTATCATTGATGCCACTTCACCGGTCAACTACATCGTTGACCCGCTCACAGTGTCACCAGACCTGCGTCGTCGTGGGCGAGAGGCAGTACATGTCAACCGCCTGAAACCGTATTACGACCCACTCATCTTCTCTGCGCCCTGAGTCGCCAGGATGGCTGTGCTTCGCTCCCGGGGCATTGTAATGAAGCAGAGGCTGCCCCTGTGTATGCGCTGACTGAGGAGGAAGACGAAGTACCGTGCCGTGATCGCGAGTGAGCCCCGTGCTATGAACAGCCCTTGCAGTGCCTACCTTTACGTAGCGTTCTTGCAACGTTATCGACGCCAAAAAACCTCGTCGTAATACCAACACCCATACAGAGTATCGCCGAAAGAACGGGAGATCATAAAGGATCAGGTGCAAGAGATCTTCAGGACGATGTCATTCAGCCATCAAACAGCCCATGGGCATCGCCGTTAGTTGTCAGGAAAAAGGACAACACAATGAGATTCTGTATTGATTACCGGAAACTGAGCAGCACGACCAAGCGGGATGTCTACCCCTTGCCACGTATCGATGAGACATTAGACTGGCTGCGTCATGCAAAGTATTTCTCTTCATTGCATTTAAAATGCAGATATTGGCAAATTAAAGTGGATGAAAGAGATTGTGAAAAAACAGCTTTCTTAACTCCGGACAGACTTCATGAGTTTAAAGCACTTCCCTTCAGCCTCTGTTGCGTGCCAGCGACCTTCCAGCGCATGATGGACAGTGTCCTGTCGGATCTAAAATGGCAGTCATGCCTAGTCTACTTCGATGACTTTGGGGTGTTCTCTTCAACGTTCGAGCAGCACGTGGAGAGGCTACGCTTAGTGCTTCAGGCTATCCAGTCGGCCAGCTTGACAATTAAACCGAAAAAGTGCCAGTTCGGATTTTAAGAGCTCCGTTTCTTGGGTCATATCATCAGCGCTCAAGGTATTGGGCTGGACCCCGAGAAGACCGCAGTCGTCGCAGGATTTCCCAAGCCACGAGATAAGAAAGAGGTGTGTCGATTTTTGGGCTTATGCGCTTACTACAGGCGATTTGTAGAAGATTTCTCAAAAATTTTTGAGCCTCTAACAAGACTCACGAAAGAAGACATACCCTTCTTGTGGCATACCGAACAAGACACTGCTTTCAATGAATTAAAGAAGCGTTTGCAATCCCCGCGAATCCTCGCCCACTTCCGACGAAACCGCAGACATAAAAGTCCACACTGATGCAAGCAATCTGGGTCTTGGCGCAGTTTTAGTTCAGTGGCAGAATAGAGAAGAAAAAGTCATAGCATTCGCTAGCCGCACTCTCTCAAAAGCTGAAACTATTCTGCGACGGAGAAAAAGTGCTTGGCAGTCATATAGGACATCAGCAAGTTTAGATCATACCTCTACGGCAGGTCGTTTCGTGCAGTCAGCGAGCACCATTCACTTTGCTGGCTGGCAAGCTTGAAAGACCCATCCGGACGACTTGCAAGGTGGAGCCTCAGGCTCCAAGAATACGACACTACCATTGTATATAGTATATTTTAACTGCGCTAACCCACATGGACAAGGACAAGGCAGACAAGACGTGCGCAGTTAATATATACCATGCATGTCAACCAACTAGCCCGACTTGGAGCTCTACTTCGTTGTATATAGGCCTGGGAGAAAGCATAACAATGCTGATTGCTTTTCACCTGCACTGGTCGGCTCTCCTCCTTCTGAAGACAACGATTTCCCATTCCTTTGTGTTATGTGAGCCGCAGAAATCACCAAGCATCAACGAGCTGAAGCAGATCTGCTCCCACTCACAAAGTATCTCGAAGGGCATAATGTTGAAGTTCCATGCGTGTTTAAGAGAGGATTATACTCATTCTACCTCCGAGATAACGCACTTTACAAGAGAAACTTCCAAAACAACATGAAAAGTTCTTACTCGTCGTACCGTCAGTCATGTGGCCTGAAATATTAGAAGCATGCCATGATGACCCGTCATCAGGCCACTTGGGTGTCACCCGAACATTCGCCAGAATCCATGCAAAATATAATTGGCCCAATTTATTAGCGTCAGTGCAGCACTACATGAAGACATGTCGCGAATGTCAGAGGTGGAAAACACCACCCATAAAGCCAGCTGGCTTTCTCCAACCCATAGACCCACCTAAGACTCCATTTCAACAAGTTTGGATGGATCTTCTTGGACCGTTTCCCACATCGTCATCAGGGAAGAGGTAGATTGTTATCGCGACCGACTATTTGACATGATATGCTGAAACTGGCTGCCTTGAGCGGGGAACGGCCATCACCAAGTTTTTTGTTCACGACATAGTGCTTTGACATGGTGCCCTGATGGTCGTCATAACAGATCGAGGTGCAGCATTTACAGCTGAGTTGATGCAGTGCTTGATGACGATGACTAACACCAGTCATAGAAAAAGCACTGCATACCACCCCCAAACAAACGGGTTGATGGAACGCCTGAACTGCACCATTGCTGACATGTTGTCAATGTATGTTGACCTCATACATAAGACTTGGGATGAGATTCTACCTTACGCTACATTTGCCTACAACACGGCCCTACAGGAATCCACTCGTGTCACTCCGTTTGAACTTGTCTATGGGCATACAGTCACAACAATGCTGGATGCCATGATGCCGGCAGATAATGACGACAACAACCCGTGCGACATTGACGAGTTCCTACAAAGAGCCAAGAAGCCCGCCAGTTGGCACGGTGCCGATTACGCCATCAACAATGCAAGGACGCACATTCTTACAACAGGCACCGTCAAATAGTTCAGTACCAGTCGGGTGACAAGGTATGGGTGTGGACACCGGTGCGACGTCACGGACTCTCAGAAAAGCTACTTCGACAGTACTTTGGCCCGCATGAGGTTATCCATCAACTAAGCGACCTGACTTACGAAGTCATCCCTCATGGAAAAGAGCGTACCAAATGCCCCAACATTGCTGATGTCGTTCACATAGTCCGCATGAAGCCCTTGTACGAGAGATAATGAAAAGCCTCCCTCACACTTGGCTCCTCTCCTTCCTGCATCGGGACAATGCTTATTGGGAGGGGAGTAATGCCGCAAGTCTGCTCCTAAGCATGTTTTCTATGACGGTAGGCAGTGAGTCACTCTTTCAGATGAGCGTCTGCTACGTCTCGCGCACCTGCTTGGTTCTTGGGGTGGCACAACGTATGCCGCTCGTGCACGTGCACGAGACAGTGGCGTGGACCAGAGAAGAGGAAGAAGTGCGTTCGGTGCAGAGACGTTCATGTGGAATGTTCTTGAGAACTCTTCGCATACATAGCTGGTTTGAGGGCACAGGTTCGCCCTTAAATAAACCAGTTATTGCATTTTACTCCTCACAATACCATTACAATATAGAGTAAGGATGCTAAAAACAACCTCCAAATGTTCTCGCATTGCACTTTTTAAAAAATTTTTGTGCATCATACATTAAAATTTAAGCAGAAATGTGAATAGCCTTTTTACAAGGAATATGGCACGAGAATTGCATTCTCAGTGATGCTACTGTGGACTTGGAGCAATTTTTGGAGCATCAGAAACTTCATTTTGGAGCACTTTGGAGCAGCTGATTTTTCACATCCTGAAGTATTTCGAAAAAGTGAGTTGCAATTTACATTCAAGGACCTGACTAATTCGTACGTTCTTACGAGAAGCTTGGTAAACATTTCCATCTATTGCAGATCTCGTGGAGAAAAAAATGCTCTTCTGTACATGCGACACACACACACAAATTGATATTGTTTCATATATTGCTAGTTTTCCCAGATGTCATTCGGTATATCCAGAAACAGAAATGATGAACACATTGGCGGCATGCAGTTATTATAATAACATGTCATGCTGCGCTTCAAACAAGCTACAGTAGAACCCCGCTGTTACATTCCCGGTGCTGCGTTTTCCCAGGTGCTGCATTTTCCCGGCTGTTACTGTCGTTTTCGGCCGGTCCCGGCGTAGCTCCCATAGGACACAATGCACATTGGTAATCCCGCTGTTGCGTCGCAAATGTGGGGCCGTTGCCGCATCATGCATTGCGAACTGCCACCCCGCGCCGCCTGAGCGGCCATTTTGACTTTTCATGTCGCTTGGCTTGGTGACTTGACGATGAGATTGGCTGTCCAAAGTTCCGGGAGCGACACCTGTGATATATTTTCGGTTTCCGCCAGCAAAAGCATGGCCTTTGATATCCGTATTTGCTATCTAAAGATGGTGTCTATAACGCGTTGGGGCTATAAAATTGGTTTCGGCGCACAGATGTTCCGTATGAAGTCCAAGGGCGATAACGCCGTCGCACCGCACCGTATGCTGTATATGCGAGTAAAAGCGTTCGAGGGGAGCCAACGACCGTGGCCTAATCTCACGCGCGCAAGAAAGAAAAGCAGGGAGGAAGCGTGCCTTGTTCCGTCTCGCTCGAGGCACCGGCGAGGGAGCGAGGGAGAGCGAGCGGCGTTGTACTCTGGCATCAACTGCGTACTGCGCGGCGGCTCGTAGCTTTGCGCGTGCTGCGTGTTCTCGGTGCGCAGTTTGCGTGGAAACGATAGACACCAGTAGGAAGGTCACTTCATTCGCTGTTGCTGCGACGCATCCTCCCGCCAGCGTTTGACAGCGCGTGTCCGCACTCATCGAGTGTAATGTGTTCATGTTTACCTGTGCGCGTTGACACCAGGCTTGTTAATATAGTTAATAAGCGAATGTTTACAAGTTTATACGGATGATAAAACTACTATACTACTTACTTTGTATAGCTGCCTACTAATTTGCAATCGCAATCGATGCTTCGCCTTTCGGGCGAAACTATATATATGTATACTTTTTTTTTCACACGTAAGAATTAAAATAATATTGCGAGCAGTTCAACACTACTCTCATTTCTCAATTTTTCCAGTTTCTCGGCTCTTACGTTTTTTTCCCCCGTTTTTTCTTCTTGTTTTATTTTATGGTCCCGTGAAAAACGTATCAGCAGGGTTCTACTGTGCTAGCTGCGTTTCCGGAGTAGATAACGTCCGCCGATGAATCACCACTTGACCATGAAGCCACGGGCCTCAGCAGAAACCTCACTTTGTCGTCGAGCTGCCTTGCAAGGCAGATGCCGCGTCGGCGCCGTGCGTGGCGCTGTGGCTTAATCGGGACGTACGCGCTAGTGCTGTTTCGTCTCCTGTTCACAACTAAGGCTGCAAATAAGGCTCGCCCTATCATCACGTTGCACGTTTTAATTCACCAGTGGTGCAATTGTCGGCGATAGACGCCGTCAAATCCGAGACTGTTTGGCGCAGTTAGGCGCAATTTTCGTCGATTGTATCAGGATGGCGCAGTAAATCCCATTTGGCACACTTTGGCGCAGGAGTGGAATCACTGCATTCTCAGTGTGAGCGGAGGACAATGTGTCGGCCTCAATTCAAGTAATGACTGTACAAATATTACAAGCTTGTTGAGCGTGGAATATGCATTTCTTACATTCAAGTCATGACCGTGCAGAGTCCAGCCACTACAGGATGTTAATACCCCTGACACGGTAACTCCAAAGACCTTTAGACTTGGGAACATCTACCAGACAGGCATTCATTCATCCGGGGTTACACACGACAAAAGGGTATCGTCTTTTCGGTGAAGGTCTCTTGTGGAAGGGGGGAGATGTAAACGGATAACCTTGTGCACAGCTCAACTACACAAACTTTGACGAAACACAATGACGCCTTATTAATTTCAGTGCTTGCAATAACGATCTTATAGTTAGCAGTGATGCTATTTGACCAGATACAATATTTTTTAAAGGAGTCCGGACACAAAATTATGGAGTCTAAATAACTTGAGACATCTATTTCTGTAGACACACACACATCTACAAAATATCAACAGCAAGTGTAGCTTGAAACAAGCAGATGCGGACAGTAAAGCACAATGTGCAGCAGCCCACAAAATCGACATAAAACGTGGGATGTGTTGTAAACATTTGATGCAAAAAACAACATTGTGTCACAAGTTCTTGTTGCAATTTCGCCTATTATGCACCAAGCAGACCGTGCTGCTTGCACTCTTGCTTGTCCTGGGACTACGGTGCTGACCGTGCAGTGCTTGTGCGTTTTTCACTTAAAATTATAGAAAAAAATTGGTATTGTGCATACCTACTTAGTGAAATTTTGCAGAAAGATGTGCGGATGGTTCAATACAACACTTGGCACCCTTACTTGCCTGGTTTTTATTCAAAGAAGATGCAAAGTTGCCTTCGTCTATGGACAAGCCAGCTGCTGCCCAGGCTGCGCTCAGCAGCTGCAGAAGGCAAAGTAGCCATTCCAGCTTGGTTGCCATGAGGGAAAGGTTTGGAGATGCCTACGACTGAAAGTGATCGGCTACGTCTACAGTATGGAAGTGACTGCAGAAGGTTGTCGCCGCTGGACAATGAAATGAGCATGATGACTAGGATGACTAGCAACATGAATATAGTCATGGTTTTGTACGATTACTCGATCAGCTGTGTTTATGAAGCCTTACACGAAAAGGGCGGAAATTTGGCCTTGTTGGTATAAAATACTGCAAGCGGAAGAAACCGGGACATATGGAAGGTCCAACACAACATTGTTGTGCCCTCCGTCTGTCCCTACTTCACTTGCAGCACCTCACATGAAGTTACGTCCTTCTTGTTGCTCTATGAAATTAAAACTGGTCGCTATAAGCAAGGCTCCACATAATTACCCGTCGCACGCTGAAGCAAATGAGGTTCCGAGCCGTGATTACTGGGTCAATAGCCACTTATTACGAGAGAAAGACAAGATCCAGAACTTTTGTGTCAGTACTCTATTAAAAGTTTTGTAAGTTTCAGTTTAAAGAAGCAGTGCCATGTGCCTTGCTGTATTGCTTACCAAAACACATAAAGAACACCGCACCATACCGTGTCAGTAGCGTAACTCCTTTTGATAAGGGGTCTTTCAGCAACAAAGAGAAGGGCTTACTTCAGAGGACTTCAGTTCGCCCATGTGTCAGAGGTATAAGAAAGCTGCAAGCAAAACTTTGCAAGCACATATTCACAAGAGATGCCGGCATCCTGAATAGAAGAGTCAAAATAAAAAAATTGCAGCAATACCCATCTCATGATGACTGTTGACGCATTGCCATCGAGTCTATATAGTGGCATGATGTACTGCCACCGTCAAAATGAGTTATTTATCCTCTAGAGACCCAAACAGAGCAGATGGGATATAATTGCTCTCCAAGTTGGTTTTTATTGTCTACTGGTATGTCATGAACGTGTGTCACAAAAGAGCGCATAATCGAAGCACGCGCTGCACATCACTCAAGCCAGCAAGGAAGAGACGGCCCCGCGGCAGCTTCGACAGAGGGAGAGAGCGCATACGCCACAGACAGCCGACACTATCAACGGAGTCTATAAACAAAAACAAGATACGCGAAAGTGACGGTAACGAGAGAGAGGGAGAGAGCACGAGTGCCGAAACACCCACTCACCCAGCGAGCAGAGAGAGAGAGAGAGAGAGAGAGAGAGAGAGGGAGTACTCCAGCGTGAGCGTGCGCCTACGGATGAGTCACCACTCTCCACGACGACGCTCCGATGGCTGGGGCGGAAAATGAGATAAATGATCAGAAGGTTCCCAGGCTTTGCTCATGCTATGGGAACCAGGGCTCCGACCGAAGGTTCAAGAAGCACCTGCGAAGGCAATAAAAGCGCTGTGTGGGAATCGGAAGGGGTATCAGACAGCGCCGGTGAAGAGAGGCGACGTGAAGATTGACCGTCTGCGGAAGAAGGGGATTCCCCGGCAAGCTAACCGACGAGTTCATCGAGCGTCTGCATTTCTGGAAGAAGTCCCTTCTTCGAGATTTGCCTCGAGTTATGCCGAGATCGTCCAGCTCAAGACCAGCATGGGTGAATACGATTGGACATTTTGTGTTCCTATTCATTCTGTACTTTGTGTTGGACTCTTAGTGCTTGTCGTGAATTATTTTTCAGTGTTTTGTTAATACCCATCTGAATTGTATTGAGATGTGTCTAGCCAAAGTGTGCATGTGTGTATGTAACGGCCTTGTTTGAAGAATATTGCCACGGGGATGAGAGTAGCCAAAAGGGATAGGAAAACATATTTATACAGACAGGGACGACTGCAGGCAAGATGGCAGAACAACAACACGAGCACTACTCCGATCGTCGTCTTCACCGTCATTCTGGCACATTCTTCCATGCTCGGCAGTATGCGTGCTTCAGTGCGCGGGAATAGCGCGTAACATAGAACCCCCGCCATCGAGAGCGCCATCTCGCTTATAGAGCAGTAGGATCGGGTCCGGTAACATAAGGCTTAAGTTGGGAGACGTGCACGATATCAGTGGCGGACGCGGCAGATGATCGACTGTCCCATGGAGCGATCTCGTACACGACGTCAGTGATCTGGCGTAGAACTTGTAAGGCCCGGAGTAGCGGGAAAGAAGCTTTGACGACAAGCCAACATGGCGGCAAGGCGTCCAGACAAGGACCAAAGAGCCCAGAGAGTAATTAAGGACTCTGTGATGGTTATCGTAGCAGGCCTTCTGGGACAGCTGGGAGGCATAAAGACGATCCCTTGCAATCTGGCGAGCTGTGGCAGCCCAAGAAGCTGCATCGCGGGCGTAGTCTGTAATAGGGTGGACAGGTGATGGTAAAAGAGTCTCGAAGGGCAATGTGGGATGGCAGCCAAACAAGAGATAAAAGGGGGAAAAGCCAGCGGTGTCATGGCGTGACGAGTTGCAGGCAAATGCCACATAAGGCAACGTGCTGTCGCAATCATGGTGGTCTGAGGAAACGTACATGGAGAACATTGTGGTCAGCGTGCGGTTGAGGCTCTCGGTAAGCCCAATGGTTTGCGGATGGTAGGCAGTAGTGAGCTTGTGACATATGGAACACGAAGAATGTCATCGATGACTTTGGACAGGAATGAGTGACCACGGTCGGTCAGCAGCTGTCGAGGAGCGCCATAGTGAAGAATAATGTCGTAAAGGAGAAATTCCGCAACGCCAGTGGCATAGCTTGTCGGTAGTGCCCACGTGATAGCGTATTGTGTCGCGTAGTCCGTTGCTACGGCAATCAAGTTGTTCCCAGTAAGAGATGTTGGGAATGGCCCCATGATATCAAGGCGACGCAGTAGAACAGGACACCGGGAATGTCTATGGGCTGAAGAGGACCGGCCAGCGACAAGGATGGATTCTTGTGGCGCTGGCAGGACTCACAAGCAGCAACGTATCGGCGCACAGAGCGATGGAGGCCTGGCCAGAAGAACCGACGCCGAACGCAATCGTACGTGCGAGTTGCTCCGAGATGTCCAGCAGTTGGGGCGTCATGAAGCTAGCTGTTCAAGGACAGTGGAACGGAGTGTTTCGGGAACAAGCAGTAGAAGCTCTGGGCCATCGGAGCTGGTGTTGCATCTGTTAAGATGCCATTACGAAGCACGAATAATTGTAGGGATGGGGCACAGTGATGAGAGTGTAGACGGTGGATTATTGACTGCAAATTGGCATCGCTGAGCTGTTCGCTGTGTATGTCGGATAAATCGGATATCGTGAAGACACAGGCGTCCAAATCGTGCGCTGAGAAGTCGGGAGGGTCCACTGGATGACGGGATATGCAGTCCACATCTTAGTGCAGTATGCCAAACTTGTAAGTGATGTCAAAGCTGTATTCTTGCAGTTTTAGTGCCCAGCGACCAATTCGTCCCGTTGGATCTTTGAAGGAAGACAACCAGCAAAGCGTATGGTCGTCTGTGATGACCAAAAAGGTGTGGCCAAACAAGTATGGTCGAAACTTTCCGACAACCCAAACTAGTGTGAGGCACTCTCGCTCAGTGATCGAAAATTTGCGCTCTGAAGAGGAAAGAAGGCGACCGGCATAGGCGATGACGCGGTCTTGTCCTTGTTGCTGCTGGGTGAGAACAGCGCCGATGACATGTCCACTGGCGTCGGTGTGAAGTTCAGTGGGGGCTGACGGGTCAAAATGGGTAGAGATGGGTGGTGACGTAAGTAAAGTCGTGAGCGTGTGAAACGCAGTGCTGTTCAGGACCCCAAGAAAATGATGTTTCCTTCTTTAAGAGTTGCATGAATGGACCAGGCAATGTCAGCGAAGTTCTTGACAAAACGTCGAAAATAGGAGCACAAGTCGACAAAGCTCCGTACGTCTTTAGTGGAACATGGCATAGGAAAGTCTGACAATGTGAATTTTTTCTGGGTCAGGTTGCACGCCTTCAGCCCTCACAAGGTGGCCAAACACAGTGATATCGCGGCGGCCAAAACGGCATTTGGCAGAGTTGAGCTGAAGGCCTGCTCACCTGAAAACTTCAAGAACTGCTGACAAGCGGCGAAGGTGGCTTTTAAATGTCGATGAGAACATCATCAAGCTAACAGAGGCATGTTGACCATTTGTATCCACGAAGGAGGGAGTCCATCATCCTTTCAAAAGTGGCTGGGGCATTACAGAGTCCAAAGGACATTACTTTAAACTGGTAAAGTCCATCGGGCGTAACAAATGCGTTTTTTTCACGGTCTTGATCATCGACAGATATCTGCCAGTTCAATGACGTCCTTAGTGAGCATCTTGACGACTTCACGCTGTATCACTTCTTGCTCAGCATGGGACACACGATAAGGACGTCGTCTGATTGGGCTGGCATCCCCAGTATTGATCTTATGAGTGACAACAGATGTCTGTCCCAAAGGATGGTCATTAACGTCAAAGATGTCGCGGTAGGACTTATATCGGTAGGACTTATATCGCCGTATATCGGCTGTCTTTGCAGGAAGGAGGTCAGACGCTATCATCTTGTCAATATCACCGCCAACAAGATTGTGTGAGGAAGAGGAAGGGGCAGAAGACAAAGAAGCGTCAGTGATGAATGCAGAAACAGCATACTCATCGATAGAAGACATGTGGCCTAAAGAGTCATGCAGCCTGGGATAAGTTGCGTGCACCAGCTAAAGTTCAATATGGGTAGAGACGTTCAATTATCCGTAACTCTAATAAGGGTGTGAGGAAGAGCGACGTTTTTGGCGCATAAGACGTCAACGATTGGGGTCAAGATGTAGTCGCCATTGGGAATGAGAGAAAAAGACCGCAAGTTCACGTACAGTATAGACCACTTATAACGTGTGGGGATGGGTGACTCTCACGCGTCTCCTGTGGTCCGGCTTCACCGCGTGGCTGGGCGCCGGAGGCAGTCGTAGTGGTTGCGGCGCGTTGCGAGAGATACCGCGAGTGTCGCGATGCTAACGCCACCGAACGGCGGGGCGACTTGGGAGAAAAAGGTCGAAGGCGCTCGCTCTTTGGATTGGGACCGGTGAGAGACGCGGACGTCCCGCGTGTGCGCCGATCCACACTTTGCGAGACGTCTCATGTGGCTCGGAGTGGGGCACCAGTATGGACGAACACGGATCGTTCGAACGCGCCACCATTCGCGTGACCGCACACGCGAATGACTAGGCGATGGTGTCATAGCATGGGGCGAACGTATTCGCTCGCTATCGGGTTGCGGTGAGTCGGACCTCCTTGATTTGTTGCGCGCCTGTGTGAATGTTCTATTGGTTGTTATTCGGCTAGTGTGTATTAGTGTATGAAAGGTGCAATAAATGCCACTTTGATTGTTTGCACTACTGTGTTG
Organism: Dermacentor silvarum; assembly: GCF_013339745.2. Lineage (NCBI taxonomy): Eukaryota > Metazoa > Arthropoda > Arachnida > Ixodida > Ixodidae > Dermacentor > Dermacentor silvarum. The sequence goes on along the minus strand of NC_051163.1, from coordinate 2,586,560 downwards.
TCGCTCCTTTGTCCCAAGAGCATGTGTGCGACCCCACATCTGGTGCCCAACGTGGCGCACTTGGGGCATCGGACGATAAAGTTTTGCTTGGTTCGAGACAACCTTTGTTTGAACCGAAGCGTATTCCTAGCCTGGATTTTGATCGCTAGTGTCGGCGGCGTGCTTTCTTGAGCGAGGCGACAGTTGCTGTAGCGTGTTTGAACTTTTCAACATGCTAAGCCTTTTCGCCAGTGTTTTGAAGTACACTCGACGGTACGAGAGCCACATGGTCTGCATCCTGGGAGAGCGAGGCCTAGCGCCTGCGGAGCATTGGCAAGCCTGAAGCGAGTGAGTACGGAAGCCTCGTGGATGGTCCGAATTTCTTATGTAAATAGCTTCTTCTATCTCTTTGACTTCGGAAGTCGCGGCTCAGGGAGCTGGGTGGCCGCGGGCCACGGGTGCCGCTACGGGCTGACTGGTATTGCGGCCTGGCACCGGGCGCTCCGACACCGTCTGGGACGGTGGGCGCCGTCAACTCGGATGCTGTGTGCACCGAGCGGGGTAGGACCACCTCACAGAGCTAACGTCTCCTCGCGGCTGCCAGTTGTGCCCATTTTGGGTGATTTTTTTTGGATGCCGGTTGTTGTCAAAGTAGCGACGCATTAGGCCTAAGGCTTTACGAAGCCGCCTGTCGCACGTGGAGGGACACAACCTGGTGGACTGTGGTGTTGAAGTGTCGCACATTGCTTCCCTCATTAGTTTGCCTCGCACGAATTGAAATTACGCGTTCGACTCAAGAAAGCAAGCTTTGTTCACATGAACTTAGCATCTGAAATGCCGTCCGAAATTTCGCTAGCCGAATTGAACATCACCACGTGGGCGATGCGTATGCCGAATTCGTCTCCCTTGCACTACTTTAGTGCTTGTCGAGTGCGTTGGGTGTACGCAGCGTGAGCGGAGTCACCCCTGGTTTGCTGTCACCTGCACATCGTCAGCACTGCTGCCCCGGTCTACAATCTAACTACCCCAGGCGATGCAGATGCCTGTGGCCAGTTCGGCGCAGCGATTTCGGCGGCCGCCTGTGTCCGGCTCGCTACCCTCGGCGGCTGGGAAAAGAGCCGGCAGTCACCAACGGCTACAGAGGCTCTCGCCGGCAGGGCACGTCGGCGCGAGCGACGCTTACTCGTGCCGACTTCTGCGTCGCCGTTTCCGGAGTCCTGTGCTGGAGTCGTGCCATCGAATCTGCAGAGCTGGTGCTGTGACCAACGCACGCCAGCGGTGAACCCCAGAGACAATGTCGGCTCGCATGTTGTGGATAACGTGTGGACATTTCCTCGACGGCGCCGTCGCATGTACTAACTTTTGTTCGCGACACGCGCGTTGATAGACCTTGTGACATGTTTCGCCGGAGTATGTGTAGTGATTTAAGGTTGGGGAGATGTGGGGATGCGCGACTCTCACGCGTCTCCTGTGGTCCGGCTTCACCGCGTGGCTGGGCGCCGGAGGCGGTCGTAGTGGTTGCGGCGCGTTGCGAGAGATGGCGCGAGTGTCGCGATGCTAACGCCACCGAACGGCGGCGCGACTTGGGAGAAAAAGGTCGAAGGCGCTCGCTCTTTGGATTGAGATCGGTGAGCGACGCGGACAATCCGCGCGTGTGCCGATCCACGCTTTGCGAGACGTCTCGCGTGGCTCGGAGCGGGGCACCGGTATGGACAAACACGGATCGTTCGCTGCACACGTGAATGACTAGGCGATGGTGTCATAGCATGGGGCGAACGTATTCGCTCGCTATCGGGTCGCGGTGAGTCGGACTTCCTTGATTTGTCGCGCGCACGTGTGAATGTTCTATTGGTTGTAATTTGGCTAGTGTGTATTAGTGTATGAAAGGTGCAATAAGTGCCCTTTTGATTGTTTGCACTACTGTGTTGTCACTCCTTTGTCCCAAGAACATGTGTGAGACCTCACAAACGTAACCGCTTATAGTGCAGGACCGGATATAATACGCTTTTTCAGACTCCCGTTAATTTTCCAATAGGACTATGAATATGCGTATTGCTTATAGTGCAGTTGTGGGAGACGAAATACCGGTTACAGTACGGCTGCCTGGAAGTTCAGCAGTTAACTGAGACGGCAAACACTCCCCTCAAGCCGTATATATACTCCGACATCAAGCGCACGCGTGTGTAGAGCTCCGAAACGTTACGGTGGCTAACAACCGTCGTCTCTACCCCAACGACACGACGCGACCGGAGTGTGTGGTGCCGTCGGGCGCGTGAATAGCTCCGTTCCTATTTTTCGCCTGCCGCGCCGGTCACGTATCCCAGCATTCCTCTCGCAGAGTAGGCAGAATGACCCAATGACAGGAGAGCGCGAAAGTGCATCCACTGCCGCAGCTCTAAGCATGGTGTGACGCGCGCACAAGCAAACATGAACACATCTCACTCGATAACCGCGGAAACTCGCTGTGAAAACACTGGAGTGAGGAAGCGTGGCAGCGAGTGAATTGATCTTCGTGCTTCGAACTAAGCTGCAAAAACACAGCGCATGGCGGAATGTGCCCCTGTCGCAGATGGCTTTCAAGATACAGCGGCCCCGGCGGGCGCCTGGAGTGCCCATATAATTGCTATCTCAATAAAACCGTTGTTTTAGTTATAGTGCGGTACTGCGGATATTTGCGACCCCGGTGACTTACGTTATCAAGCGGTCTACAGTGTATATAATGGCTTGAGGAGGTAGATGAACGTAATCCACTGAGCACAAGTGCGGTTGGCGTGTAGTAGGAGCGTCATGGTAGCACGGTAGGTCTAGCTGAAGGAAGCCGGTTCCACAGTCAATAAGGGCAGAATGGGAAACCCATACCGAGGATGAGTTCATGGGAGCATTTCTCGAGCACGGCAAGTAGTACGCTTGTGGATCGGTCAGGAACACTTAATCGAGCGGAGTACATCCCTAGCACGGGAAACGTTCCGCCATCAGCAACATGAATGAGCGGTACCGTGGGTGGTGTTAGGACTTTCGACGGCGACGAAGCTCCAAATTCATCGCTGATATCTGTGCCCCAGTATCCACTACAGCAACAACATGTGCATCATCCAGTTTAATGTCTATCAGGTCCCGTCTGGTCTGCAGTGTGGTGAGAGGATTTGGCAGGTGAATCGTCGATGCAGCATCACCTCTGGGAGCTGCATCGTCTAGTTTTCCCGTGGGAGTCGTTCAATCGGAGACGTAGGGCAGCAGAATTGGGGCGAGCGAGATGATTGGTGACGAGACAATGGCAAATGGGACTGGTGACCATGTGGGGATGGTGAACGACGATACGGCATGGAGGAAGTGTCGTCACCGGTGGTTTGGGGAGGCTCGCGGTAGGGCTGAAATTGGCCATGATCCATGTCGAGGCGACGGTTGTATCCATAGTGCGCCCAATACCAATACCACCGACTGTTACAATGGTGGGCCACATGTCCAATACGACGGCAGATGAAGCAAATGGGATGGTCATCAGCAGTTTTGAAAGTACGGAACGGCGGCCTTTGACCTTGGGCGTGCGAAAGTGAGGGACGGCGGTCGATCGGCTGGTAAGGCGCTGTGGCGCACACAGAGTCCAAGCCAGCATAGGAGAGCTCCTGATTAACGATAGATTGGACTAGTGGCACCATCTGGGAGCAATGGTCATAGGTACGGCCGCATGTAGAAGCAGGAGAGACAGCGTCAAGTTCATGTCGGATGATCTTCACGTGTTCTACGGTGAGCGGCGCCGATGTTCGCACGACCATGTTGCTGCCGTGTTCGGAAGTCGTGCGAAATGATGGGCAATGCGTCGACTTTTGGCGGCCTCAAAGCGCTTGCACTCTTGGATGATGGCATCGATGGTGTCGCAGTCATTGCAGATGAGTAGATTGAAGGCATCATCTGCAATGCCCTTTAACACGTGGCCCACTTTCTCAGACTCCGTCATGCCGTCGTCGGCTTTGTGGCAAAGGGCAAGCACGACCTGCATATAAGTCAGGTATGAATCTGTCGCGGTCTGCGCACGAGATGCCAGCTCCTTCTTTGCTGCTGCCTTTCTAACTGCAGATTTTCCGAACAGGGAACGCATCTTTTCCTTGCATGGATCCCAGCTCCCAATTACGTCTTCACTATTCTCAAACCCCACCTTCGCTGTTCCTTTGAGGTAAAATAATATGTTTGCCAACATGATCGTCTGATCCCAGTGATTGTTCTTACTTGCACGCTCGTACAGGGGTAGCTAGTCCTCGATGTCGACGTTGTCAGTCCCGCAGAATGTGCCTGGGTCTTTTAGCTGAGCCAGGACGACTGTTGTCATTGCAGCCGCCTCAGTAGGCACCGGCCCCTCTTCCGCCATCGTGGAGAAAGCCAAGCGTCGGCCGCTGCGGAGCTTCGCTGTACTGTGTGGGTACCCAGCACCTCCCACCAAAATGCCACGGGGATGAGAGTAGCCAAAAGGGATGGGAAAACTTAAATTTACAAAATATCAACAGAGAGGGATGGCTGCAGGCAAGATGGCAGAACAACACGAGTGCTACTCCGATCATCGTCTTCACCGTCATTCTAGCACATTCTTCCATGATCGGCAGTATGCTTCAGTGCGCGTGAATAGCGCTTAACAATATATTTTGTTGTGTTTTGACAACTTTGGGCTCCGACTCAGTCTTTGGACCACAACCAGCATTCGCTGGCGCACCAGAGAGGCCCCTTATTGTCCTCGCTTTTGTGGGGTTATTTTCGGACGCTGATAAGTTCGCTTTGGAATTTGGCCCGGCATTGGCGCCTCGTTCACGGGGTGTGTGACAATGTGAAAAACATCAAAAAAAAATTTAAATACTATGGATAGAGGCCAAAAGCTGCATCCCCATGTACGTGGAATCATCCATCTCCTTTTGTTTGCTATAGTAAAAACTGCATTTCATTGCCTAAACTCAGAGATGAAGATTGAACTACGTGTAGCACATTGCCATGTTGCTGCTGCATCCTGGATATTGAGGCAATATAAAAGAATTCGAAACACACTTCAAGGGTGCTTTCCACCGTCTGTGACAACACAGAAGTCTAGATCAACTTAGTGTCGAATTTCTCGAAAGCGGAAGGCAAGAATATGAGCAAACGCCTTCTGTACAGTTGCACATGCACCGGACTTCACTTCGAGAATTAATATTTTGAGTAATCGCTGTCAAGTGAAAAAAAAAAAAAAAAAAGAATCAAGGCAATGTGCAATATATTGTACAAGGGGCCTTATGCGGACGTGAGCCGTGTGCTGCGGCGGGACTCCTCTTTCGCACGTCATAAAGAACACTCGGCGCCATCTAGAACTGCTGCCGCGAAGCCTGTGCATGGCTTCTGAAATGCATGGCGCACCGGTGTGTGCATAGAGTTAATATAACCAACCCTAGAGGAAAAGCTCCCCATAGCGCCCATGTTTTGAAATCGGGAACCGCAAAGGCGGAGCCATGATGATACTCTGTGCAGGTGCGCAGACGACGAGATGCGGTTCAGACGAGGCACGCAATCAACGCGATCCCGACCCTTAGTCGGTATGGTAGCGCCATCTAGTTAAGGTGCCTGCAAATGCAGCCTTTCTGACACCGTAAATTTTACATCAAAATTTTCTAAATGAACTTCAAACATTGTCCGTGCCTACGTGTAAGTGCTTGCTTTTGCATAATATTTTGCATATTCTTATGTTACCAAAAAAAGCCGTAACATAATTCCGGCACCCCCCCCTATGGGGTTCCCACTTTTTTCACCCAGCTTTTCCTCTAGAGTCAGTATACTAACTCTATGGGTGTGTGCAAATGCTAAGAAACATGTCATGCAGTGACCGGGCTCTTCTCTCGTGCTTCCTTTTGTGCACGCTGCATCATCTAATGCCACTGCCGAAAAGTCCACGCGTGGCCTTTGAGACGAGAAGCGTGGTGTGCTGGTGCCTGCAAATGCCGGGAATGGCTGCCTTGCTTGCCGCACACTCAGTGGCACCTACTCGGCGATGCAAGTTGCCAAAAAAGACGCTCACTGAAGAGCGGCACACACGTACTGGCATCTACCCAGTAACCCAAGTTGGCATTGAAGACTAGCACAGACCGAGTGTGGCACATACCCACTCCAAATCGGCATCAAAAAGTTCCTTCGAGCAGTGGAGTACCCACTCGTGTTGGCATGAAAGAAGTTCCTTGAAGAGTGGCATGCAGCTTGCAGTGCCAGCTACTGGCATGTGCACATTGCCACACACTCAGTGACCCAAGTTGGTCCAATGGTAACCTTCCTACAGCTGCCCGATGTGCTACCCAGTGGCCCAGCTAGGTGGGAAAACGGTTAGGTACAGCTTCCGGAAAGTACGTCAAGTAAGCAAAGCATGCCAACACATTAAAAGTAAAATCCTGTGGTTTGACCTCTCAAACCAACATGTGCAATAAGCGAGGTTGCTGCAGTGTCTAGGGTTCTCTAACGGGCACCTACATAGGTGAACACTTCTGCCCCCATCGGGAAGTGAACCCACAACCTCGTGCTCGGCAGCAGAACACCACAGTGCAGAGACGATGAGTGCAAGCATTTACACTTCCTCATGATCACACATTAAAAAACGGCAAAAAAATACGGGATGCAAGTAGCGTGGAGTAATAGGCAAAAGCTTTGCTCCATTTTTCCCGCGGTTCTAAAGAATGTCCCATGAGCATTTGCGCTACTTTAGCACTGTATTACCATTATCCCTCTACGGTAACCTTAAAGAATGGCAGCATGCTATCTCTAGGCCACTTTAAACAGATCTCGTGCACAGCACATTACAGTCGCATCATGATTAGTTTTTCGTCCATCCCCTACAAAGAGAGTAAAATCCCAAGTATAGGCGCCAACTTTCTGTAGCCAGCAATTATCAAGTCTTGGAAGCATAGCCATGAATAGCTGGCTTTTGAGGCTCGAAAGATTTAGGTGTATAAGCACACTTTCTGCTGCGAAGGAAAGGTGGCATATACTCGCAATTATTCCATACTTGTTTTACGAAGGATGAAAAAGGTTGGTGCGAAATTTTGCGACGACGCTCGCTTGCACAGATCTCGGATAACAGCATCGGATAACAGATGCGGCATCCGTTCCGTGAGAATCGTGAACACATGCCAGATATCAGTGCACGGGCCTGAGAAGCTGGGAGAAGCCTGCGAAGGTTGTGGGTCCACTTCAAAAACGCCTCCACATTGCCCCGTAAATGAAACCTTGCAAATTTTTGGCACATGCACACAATGGCGTATCTTGCCCACTGCTGGCATTTGCATTCATGATGTGCCATGTCCTCAGTAGACTTAGCTAATAGTCACTACCAAATAGCTTCTCTTTACTTCTCACTCTATACTTCCCCTATTCCAATTTCTAAGCAGAAACCACACATACACACCGGGGTCAGCTCGAAGCGCAACTTGCTTGTGGCTGTCGGAAGAAAAGAATTCTGCTGGCCGCACGTGTGACGGCCGACACCTGAAGAGCGGCCAGAAGGGGAGTACAACAAATTACCCAGGCGAGAGAGGTAAAGATATTCACAATAACAGCTACTGGCATGACTTACTCGAAACATTTCACCTCTCGTGCATTCCATCTAGCCAGCAGCTCTGTGCCATTGAGGATAGGGTGAATTCCAAAAATCTGTAGGGTTCCCACCATTGTTCACAGAGCAATGCGGAGCTGCACAACTTGCCCTTGCCACCCCCAGCCTCCTAGGTGCATACGCCGATATCTGGCAAACCACAGATCTCGGTGCCACTGATGCATCTCTTGCCAGACATGTCGGCAGAGGAGAGAGGCAAAAAGAAGTGGCTCAGTTCCAGAAGCTTTTTGTTGGTAAATAATGGTCGCCTTTATTACAATCAGATGCCCTAAAATTTTCTACGATTCTATGCTGATGCGAGCGTGCATGTGTGGTCGGGAACCCTTGCCAGCCATCTGCCATCGCTGGTGTGGCCAGCAGAATTCCCTTCTTCCATTCTTTATTCCGACAATCGCAAATAACGATCGCTTTTTCTGCAATCAAACGCTAGCTGACTTAGGAGGTGTTGGTTGATGCCGGCATGTACATGCTGTGTTTTGTGGCGCGGTTAAGTCTTATTTTCGTGGGTGTATGTTTGGGGGAGGGGGGTCATAAAATGAATTTTAATGGGGGAGGGTGAGCTCCGGCCTTGCTGCAAGGCCAGACAAGGTCCGTATGCTTCCCAAGATGCACAAAGGCATTATAGACTGCTTCAAGCAATAAAAACGATTTGAATTGGCTTATTTTTCTGTCATTTTTTAGGTTGACCAAATCTCGAGGTCCATTAAGGGTTGCATTAACGAGAGTCGAATGTATTTGGAATTTGTCAGTTGAATATCTTTTATTTGCCCATGTAAATTTTTATATTTCTTTTTGCATTCACATTAAGACTATGTAAGGAACCCATTGTGGAAAAGCACTTGACAGAATAATGTCACAGGGCCCCTTTTAAGAATTACTGGATCCCAGATATGAAATCCAGGTTTTTAGACAAAGTAACATCAAATTGTCAATGCTTTACCGAGATTTACGCTAGTTGCCTTATGTCTGTGAAAAAATTCCGGCAGAACTGATATCTTACGACTGGATTTTAACGTTAATGTGATTAGCATTGAAGCAATGTAGCGACACACCCCATTTACCGAAACACATTATGTATGAGGCACGTAGGCAGCCTGGCTCCTTCCCTCTGGACCATCAAGTCTGCGTGATGTGTCCAGACAAAGTTGTCTATGGCCAGTGCCGGCGAAATTTTAAAGCATCTCTTTTTTTGACATTGAAAAGCAGCACATACCCAGTGACAAAGAGGTTCACTGAAGCGCAGCACAAGCCTAAGTGTACCACTCTGGAGTAGCAGATCATACTTACATGACTTTCTTGTCTAAAAAGACAATCACTTTGTCATCGGGCTGCATGGACTCTAGAAAAGCGAGAAGCTGCGGAAGTCAAAAGAAAAACAAATCATGAGCCACTCCACTCTGCGAAGGTGGATGACCAGCAAAGCTGTTTAGACGATGATACAGAGGTGACATAGAATGGGCAGGCCGTGTACAGTCCGGACTACAGAGCGACGGCAGGAACAGAGACGAGAATGCAATCGTCACCGGGAGTGCGCACTACACGCGGCCTCCCCATTACAACGAGAAGTGAAATTCACAATGAAGAACGCCACCTTCTCTTATACACACGCGCAATGATGCCGCCGCACAGGGAGAGCGGCAGGAAACTAGGCACGCAAACGGTTGGAGCACCGACAAAGAGAGGGTGGTGCGAACGTAGACACTGCCGACGCGGGTCGGCCTTTTGGGCCAAGATCCAATCTAGTATCTGTTACCCTTGCTTCTGGGACCTCTTTGGGTTCCAGGTGTAACAAGGGTAGTTTAAGGGCGTGTTACAGGTCCCGGAGCCCACCACCCAGAGTCCACAGAGGTATGTACCATTTCGCCGGGACCCTTTCTGCACCATCACCAGGATCGGCCCACATTTTTGCACGTGCACATGAAAAGTGCACGGAAGCCTAGCCATATACAACAGCTTCGCTGTCAAAAATCTCATCAAGTCTTTGGCAAACAATGCGTGAAAGCTCACCTCTTGCCGCTTTTCATTTTCATCACAGAGGATGATAGTCTGGGTCACTGTGTGCACAGCCTGTAGAGATAGAGAAAGATTCAGTGCGAGGTATTACATATTCACAGGCATCCATACAGTTCCAAATTCAATTAAGGTATGAGGCCAAGTGCTGGGAAAAAAGTTTAAAAAAGGATAAACAATACAAATTATTGGTCTAGATCATAAAGGACTTTTTTAGGCCCATGTGAGCCTTTTAAAGTCTACATTGTTTTTCAATATTTTTATTACTTGACAAACCTAATTAAATGTGGGCCTCCCGCCAACAGTCATAACTCTAATTTAACTCGATCAAAAAAAATTTTTTTTTTGGCAGTGGTATAGAGGAGGCTTTGATCTGTGCAATGAAGCAATATTACTAAGATCAGATGAATTCTCAAAGCATAATGATGAAATAACTAAAAACATGTGTGCTTCCATTGGGTGTGCCTTGGTGTAAAAGACATCCATATCAAAACTTGTAGCACGATTTTACTTGTTGAGGTTCATTGCGCACCCAATAATATGAGAAAAGATTGTGCCAAATTTTGCAAAAAAATCTTAATTAGGGAAAAAGTTATGAATGTTCGCAATTGAAGACATTGCAAAAAGATGGGTTCCGAGAAAATCGATAAAAAGATTTCAAAGCATAGCGCTTACATAAGATGATCAGGAGAGCTAAAATCCCCTATATTTGTAGCCAGTTCCGTTTTGGGTCTTGCTCTTGTGTGATTTTGCTCATGTGGCACCTCGACTTTTTTTTTTCTAGCTTGCTTTGCAGTATTACAGGCTTTTACAGTATGTCTCCAGGTCGGCGCCTTGTACTGATTGCCGGCAAACTTTCATTTTCTGCGTCTTTGCGCTCTAAACTTCCCCGTTCTGTGGCTGCCAGTAAGAAAAAGTAAGCGACAGAAAGTAAACACATCCACCAAACAATCCGCTGCTCCTTTAGCGGGCGTGCAGCCTCCAGAACGTAAACAACACGTGCAAAACATTGCACGTCCACCTGGTGAGGCGTTTATTATTTTAATTGATATGTAGCGCCCACCGACGCTGCAACGCGGGACGCTTTGGTCGGCGCTCCCAACCGGTGCCTTCGCGCCGACTGTCAAGGAAGTAAACAATAAAAAGAAATGCAGCGCGTGCTCGAAGCGCATGCTCGGCACGCGCAGTGTTGTTCCAGGAGCTTGAGACGCTGGTCACCGCAGCCTCCGCTCGGCTCGCCGCCTTCTAAGTAGGAACGACGGCACGGCTCGTTCGCCGCCGTCACGTTAATTCCTACAGATAAATAAAGTAATGAAAATGCTATTATGGCATTATTACACTGTTATACGTGATACAATTTTTAAATAACCAGTAAAGAACTGCAAACCAGGCCACTTTTTCCATTGCACAGAAAACTGGCACTTTCACTTTTGGTTTCGTAGACGCCGGGTGGGTATACAGTTTTTTATGTATCTTTTGAAAGAAACTGCTTAGGGAGAAACTTTTTTCAGCAACATGATGGAGAAGAAATTCCTCATCTAACAAAGTGGAAAACAAGAAATTGACATTTTTAAAAAAATTTGAAATTTTGACTTGGCCTCACACCTTAAGAAAAAAAAAGAGAAAAGGACAGCATACTTAGCAATTACTTCGGCTCTGACATCATTTACAGCGACAGCAGCATTCTCCCACATAATCTTATTTTTGCTTGCCTGCTTTTTCCTCAAATAATGTGCTCATAGACTGTGGGTAATGGACAAGAAGCTAGTGGCTGTTGGTCAGAGTGAGTGCAGTGGTAAAATAATGTAAGAAGTAAGAATGTTTGGCTCGGGTTTGTCCGAGAAGCGGTCAATGGGAGCGAGAAATTTTGTTCAAATTAGCCGTTGCGCTGTTTTTGGAGTTCTAATTCAAATTTTCGTTGGCATCACTGTGAGGCTCCACATATATTTAGGTATATGTATAATATATGCCATGCCGGGCTATATGACATGCTGTATATGCGGGTTATATTGCGACACTATTTATTACTAAAGTTGCTTATACGAGGTCTTACATCCTTGATAAAGTTATTCCTCAGAATTTTGAGAATGGCAGCTCACAAACAGATGTCATGAAAAATAATACTGACAGCGCATGCCTTTGAACTGAAATCTTCTCAGGCTATTAAATATTAAAAGTGCAAAGCAATTTCAAGGCTGAAACCTGAATGTAATGTAAATTTACTGACGTGGCAGGCTGCAATATCTCCGGGATCGGCCCATGGAAGAGGTTTGAAACATACCCGATACGGAAAAGAGGGGTAACATCGCTAAAAAAGACAGTGTCTAATTAATAAACATAAATTCAAATTGTCTGACGGCAGGATTCAGTGGACCCCTAGCTCGACAGCTCGATCCTCTAAACATTAGGCCGCAGGCCAATGCCTCAGTAAACGGAAAAATGGCGACTGCTTAGCTCAGCTAACCCTGGATATGCAAAGCGAAAGCTTCGTTCAGCCTGGTTAAGTCTTGGTTTCACTTCATTAATCTTTGATTTAGCTGCCATTATTATACAGTCGCTGTACAACACGAACAGAAGACAGGGAGACATTCTTCAAGAACAGCAGGACAACCTGTTCGAACAAAACAGAACAGAGACACATCTTCGTCCTCCAAGAATCCCACTGACTCACTAGACGTAGTCCGTTAAGGTGGAGGTATCACTTCACTTCACTTCACTTCACTTTAATACCTTAAAGACCCCATTGGAGGGGTATTACATAAGGGGTGGTTAAAAAAAATAATAAACATTAAATACAGGCGTTCGTTTTGAGATATGTGATAACAGCTTCGGTAAAGGCAGATGGGCTTGTGATGGCTGCGATGGCGTGTGGAAGGCCGTTCCAGTCCCTTGATGCTCGAATAAAAAATGATGCTTGAAAAGTGGTGGTCCGGGCACGTGCGCGTGCAACTTGAAGCGGATGACCGGTGCGATGAGATATGTATGAAGGTGGCGTGATGTACGGTGGGTAATTTAGGGAGCTGTAAAAAATGAACGGAAGAGAGAGAGGGTGGCAACCTGTCGACGGAAAGAAAGAGCTTCCAAGCCAGATTCCGCTTTCATCGATGAAATGCTGATATCGTACGAATATGAAGAATGAATAAACCTAGTAGCACGATTTTGTACAGCTTCGAGTGCATTTATGATATAATTCTGATGCGGGTTCCAGATGGGAGATGCATACTCAAGTTTCGATCTTACAAATGATTTATAGGCCAACGCTTTTACTTGTTGTGGGGTATGACGTAAATGTCGCCTAAGAAATCCCAGTGATCTATTGGCTGATGAGATGATGTTAGTAGTGTGCAAGCGCCAGGACAGATCACAAGATAGAGTGACACCAAGATATTTGAATGATTGGACTGATTCTATTGGAACATCAGCAATGGAATAGGTAAATGTGAGGGGGTTACGGCAGCGAGTGAAAGACACGAGTTTACATTTGTTAGGATTTAGGTTCATTAGCCAGCGATTACACCATTCTTGTACATTATTGAGATCGTTCTGGATTAATGTGTGGTCAAATGTGTTAGTAACTCTGCGGTAGATTACACAATCATCTGCAAACATACGAATGTTACATGATACCTGTGTTGGTAGATCATTAATGTAAATTAGAAAAAGAAGCGGTCCTAAGACGGATCCCTGCGGGACGCCTGATGTTACGCGGAGTCTGCTAGAAGAATGGTTATTAACGAAAACAAACTGAGAGCGGTTAGTCAGGAATGCTTCTATCCACTTTAGTACGTCGGGGTGTAAATTTAACTGAGATAATTTTAGCAGCAAACGTTTATGAGGAACTGTATCAAATGCTTTTGCAAAATCTAGGAATATGGCATCAGTCTGAAGGTTACTGTCAAGGTTAACATGCAGGTCGTGAAGGAAAATTGCCAACTGCGTTTCGCAAGAGTAGCCTTTTCGAAATCCGTGCTGACAAGGGTGAAAAAAACAGATTGAGTCTAAGAAGTTCATGATATGCGAGTATATGACGTGTTCCATGATTTTGCAGGGGACACTAGTTAATGATATCGGACGATAATTTAATGGGGTTTCTCTATTGCCCGACTTGAAGACTGGAACGACCTTGCCCACTTTCCAGTCGGATGGTAAGATGCCTGTAGAGAGTGACTGCGAAAACAACAAAGTTAGGTACGCAGCAGATACATATTTAATATTTTTTAAGAGTTTGGAATTGATATCATCTACACCTGCTGACGATGAAAGCTTGACGTTATCAATGATCGAGGTGATTCCTTCTGCCGAGAATATAATTGGTGGCATACACGCAGATATGTCAGTAGATGTAGGAAGATCTGGAGTTGAAGTCTCGTTAGTAAATACAGAGAAAAAGGCGGCGTTAAAAATGTCGGCACACTCGCTGTCGCTGACTACTTCACCATGTGCATTTAACACGCTGATCATGCGCGCCTCCTGAGGGTTTATTATTTGCCAAAATTGTCGAGGGCTGTTTGTAAGCATTTTAGGCAGTTCATCGTGGAAAAAGGAGAATTTAGCATTCCGTATAGCCCTCAGATAAGCGTCTTCGGCCACAAAATATTTCCCCCAAGCAGAGGGGTGTCCGTTTAGTTTGGCTGAGCGGAAGAGACGTTTCTTTTTGTTTTCAAGTCGCTTAAGAGTTTTAGTGAACCATGGCTTGTTACGGTTTCCGCGGAACGTTATTCTCGGTATAAACTTGTCAACGAGATCACCTAGCTTGTTTTTAAATATTACCCAGTTTTCATTTGTAGAGTGCGTAGAACATAAACTCACGAACATAGGAAGAAATGCGCTCAGATCACTATTAATGGCATCATAATTACCTTTATTGTACAGGCGGATTGTTTTGCTGACTAAATCACGTCTTACGGGTTGAAACGAAAATGTGGCGTGAATTACTTTATGGTCGCTGACTTCAGGTAGATATGCTATTGATGATAAGCTTTCCGGATTGCTGGTTAGGATGAGATCTAAGATGCTAGAAGTGCTTAGTGCAACGCGTGTAGGTTCTGATACAAGTTGAGTTAAATTGAAATTAAGGCAGAAATCCACAAAATCTCTGGCAGGCTCACTGCCCATAGTTATGGGGACGTCATTGCTCCAGTCTATTTGGGGAAAATTAAAATCACCAAACAGGAGGACTTCTGCTTGTGGGTGTTGATTACTAAGGTCACTCAAACTGTTATTAAGTTTAAATGTGAAATCTGAAATATTATTTGGAGGCCTGTAGCAAACACCTAGAATGATTGTATGGGGGGAAGCGTGAATAATTAGCCACAATACTTCAAGATCAGAAGTGATGTTTTTGGCTACGGAGCACGATAACTGCTGGTGCACAGCAATCAGTACACCGCCCCCCCGCATGCCTTTGCGATCCTTTCGATAGACATGAAATTCCGGTAGGTCGGCTAGTACTTCTGTATCTGTTATATCTTCCGTTAGCCACGTTTCGGTTATCACCATTATATTACTGTTGGATGATAAAACAAGGTTGGAAAAAGCGTCACGTTTTGGAAGGAAACTGCGTGCGTTCGTAAAGATTACAGACAATGATATGTTAGATTTGGGCTTAACAGTGCAACGGACATTTTTACGACGGGGAAATTGCTATATTATTTCTTTGACAGATTGTGTTTGCTCGTCGTAGACGTAGCGCTTATGGCCCATATGCAGTGTTTTGAATCGCAGAGAGAAAGGTAATGATTTGCTTTTAGCGAAAGTAACGAGATGCCGGCGAGCGTTTTGTACGGAACGAGAGAAATCCTCTCCAACGCTGAAGCTGGTTCCTTTGAACTTGCGGCCGTTAGAAAGAACCAATTCTTTTGTTTTATGGAAGGTGAATTTCGCTATGATAGGACGGTGGCGGTTAGTATCTGTGCGATGACCGAGACGATGTGCGCGCTCAATTTCTTTCGGCTCGATACAAATATTCAAATGATCCTGGCAGTGCTTGATGATAAGTTGCTCGGTCTGGGCAAACGTCTCTGATCCAGTTGATTCAGGGAGGCCATAAAAAATAAGATTATTGCGTCGTGACTGGTTCTCGGCGTCATCAATACGCGTTTCAAGCCTGTGTACCACGGTGGCCACTTGAGCGGTACACGTTTTCACGGTTTCGAAGTCAGAGCGTAGGGAGACAAGATTTTGATAATGCCCCTCTAGATCAGTCATGCGCCTGCCCAGATCAGCAATAGCTTTGTCCGTCGACACTAGATGAGTTTTCAGGTCTTGAACCTGACTGATTAATTGCGACTGTCCAGCAGACAAGTTCTTCAATTCAGCTAGTAAAGCATCGGAGTCCGGGCCCGGGTTGCTTTCGACATCACCCGACATCATCAACAAAGCACGAATTACATCAGAACACTCAAGAGCGACAAGAAGGCAGCAGTGCGGGCTCGGCAGCTGAAGCAGGAAACGATTGCTAGACTTCTTAGAAAAAAGACTGTAAGCTTTACTAACCTGCATGACAAGAGTGAATGGATTAGCGGTCTGCGTCTGTGCACAGCCGCCGAGCCCACAAGGCGCCACCGGTATTGACTGCTCTCTTATAGTTGACCGGAGAGTTGATGTTGATGGCGACAGGTTTGTCCACGCTGCATCGAGCACTACCGTCTTCGGTAGCGGTGTCGTCGAAAACGCAGATCTGCTGCTCCCGACGAAATCCAGGGGTCTGAAGGGCGGTGCAAATCCAGAGGTGCGCATCAGGGATGGGTGACAGGCAATCCTGTCATGTTCATCTGACCAGGCACGATATTGCAGCGGGACTGCCAGGGAAGCCGTCACTAAGGATGGAAGCAACAGGCGCACGAGTGCGCGCTGAAACACCTGCATGACAAGAGTGAATGGATTAGCGGTCTGCGTCTGTGCACAGCCGCCGAGCCCACAAGGCGCCACCGGTATTGACTGCTCTCTTATAGTTGACCGGAGAGTTGATGTTGATGGCGACAGGTTTGTCCACGCTGCATCGAGCACTACCGTCTTCGGTAGCGGTGTCGTCGAAAACGCAGATCTGCTGCTCCCGACGAAATCCAGGGGTCTGAAGGGCGGTGCAAATCCAGAGGTGCGCATCAGGGATGGGTGACAGGCAATCCTGTCATGTTCATCTGACCAGGCACGATATTGCAGCGGGACTGCCAGGGAAGCCGTCACTAAGGATGGAAGCAACAGGCGCACGAGTGCGCGCTGAAACACCTGCATGACAAGAGTGAATGGATTAGCGGTCTGCGTCTGTGCACAGCCGCCGAGCCCACCCACTGTCGCCATCACTGTCGCCATCTTGCGTGTAGTTCAGATTCTCCCACCAGGCGACGCCACTCAGTCATGTTTGGAAAAAGTGAAAAAAAAAAAAAAAGAAATCTGCTCTTCGCCGCCGCAACATGCCCCGGGATGGCCCTCTTGCGACGCGACGCGGCGACAGGTGATTCGCCGAATTGAGGAAAAGTCCCCCTCCCCCCTTCTTTTCACGAGTTGTCCCTCGCACCATTGTTGTTTTGGTGCTGCGCGTGGTGTCTTTCTCCCCACTGATACTTTCAACAATAGCTCGCTCAAACTTTGTAAAATCGTCAATGCTGATGATGGTGGCAATTAGTGGTTCACCACTGCCACTTTTGACGTAGCCGTCAGGTGAGCGCGGGCCGCTGCTTCGAAAGCCGACCCGGCAGATGGCCTGCAGACCACTGCTCACTGCAGAACCTTGAGTGTCGTTGATCGTCAACAAGTTTTGTTTCTTTCTCTTCCAAGTATATTTCTTTAGCATTTTTCAAAGTACGGACCCGCTAAACGAAGGCTCTAGGCTTGAAATGGTCACTGTTGCTTTGCGCCTATAAAGATAAATAAAGGAAAGGGAAGGAAATTGCTATGGACCGCAGTAACTGTCTAGCGTAAGCCCCGTTTACATGAATGCGACAGTGTCGCATTGCATTTCTAGCGCATCGCATTCACGTAAACAGCGGTAATGCAATGCGCCAGGCGAGAGTAGATTTATGGGCGCTAGTCGACTCTCGCGGAGCATGTAAACGCAGGGCGCCTAACAAGACCTTCGATGACAACCGTGAAGCTACTGAGAGGCGACGCTACTGAGAGGGGAGCAACGAAGGCGAGGGCGCCTAACAATACCTTCGATGACAACCACGAAGACGCTACCGAGAAGCAAGCGAGAGCCGAGGGGGGCCTCTAAATACCACCGTGCCCCGTGTCACCAACCCGACAGTGGCCACTGCGCTCTCTCCACAGCTCTAGCCACTCTAGTCATTCATGTGGCGCTACGTTCTCTGCGCTTCATGTAAACGGCGTCGCATCGCCTTTCCCAAATGCGCTTGGAAATGCGATGCGCCACTTTCGCATTCATGTAAACGGGGCTGTAGTCTGCTGACGCCTGAACAGCGGTCAGCAGTGGAGGAGAGGTGGCAGTAAAATAGTAGGGGTAAAGGTTAGTATAGAGTGACAACGAAATATTTAGCTTTCACTCGCACATACAGCATAGAAAGTGAGAGCGCGCGAGGGGAGCCGACGATCACGGCTCAATCTGGCGCCCGCAAAAGAGGGAAGCTAAGAGGAAGCCGCCTTCCGTTGCGCGAAAGGCCGTGCGGGGATGGGAGAGGGGGGGCGGCCGTTGCTCTCCGACAGCTACTGCGTATTTCGTGACCGCGCGCATGGGGAACCGACATCCGAACACTAGCTCAGGGCCGCGACTTTGTAGCGATGCCTTATGACTTATTCTATACCAGTCTTATCATCCACCGCTCACGGCCGGCTGATCCCGTTGATAACGCGAGCGGGCCATCGCGCTGACCACTGACAAAGCGCGATAAGCGCGGAAAGGCATTATTACCGGAAAGGCATCGCTACAAAATACCGGCCCAGCTTTTGCAAGAGGCCCACCGAGAAGGCACATAGAAGCGACTGTGTTACAGCGAAGCTGTTACATGCTAGGTTCCGCGTCCGTGTACACCGGAAGTAGGCAACTATTTTGTGGCGTCTCGCTCACTTGGTATATACCAAAATTTGCAAGGAAAGAGAGAAGGAAGGAAGGTAAGAAAGAAATCACGTGTGGCTCATACCCGCGTTGGATAGGGGGGTATGAGCCTCCGAGAGCAGGAGCGGCAGAGAGCTCGTAGGCGTCGTGCCAAGGCCTCGGCAGAAGATCGGGCCCGCGATGCAGAGCGTTATCGTGGGCGGACTTGGCGCAGCAAATGCACTACTTGACCATCGCGCCGGGCGAAAACAAGATGCTGGTTTTCTTGCTTTTTGACGAACATGCCAAGGACGCTCGATATTGTCAATAATGATAATATATGAATGCAATATAGCAACATTCACTACAGCAGACCCACCATTGTCACAGGTTTGCGGGCTTCCATCTTCACAGTAGTGGAAGGGCTCTGAATTTTTTTGTACTACTTTGGAATTTCTTCCTCACAGGGTGCATTGACAAGATGCGCAACGTGATGTGCAGAAGCTAAGTATTTAGTTCTGGTGCAGAAATCGATGCATGCTTGTACTTTCAGTGCCGCACAAGATTTCCCGTTGTGTCTATATAAAAGCAGCTATAAATTTGTAAGTTGCAGGTGCACAATGGAGATAAGTTTTCCAGAAAGGAAATACTAGTAGGGGTGTGCGAATATTCATTACTTTGGATGAATCAAATGATGTACTGTTCAATTCGGTTTTCGAATCGCATAGTCATTATTCGATTCGATTTTTCTTTGACTGTATTCGATTCGATTCGGTGACGAAAGTTATTATTCCAGGGCCCCTAGACAGCATAGTACACGTGGCTAGGCTGCTTTATTGGGGTAGAAATTACGCGCATAATCGCGCGGTCACGGGTTCGGTGGCGCACCCGCTAGATTGCGCGCAAATAGTTTTGGAGATGACGTCATTCGAGTTCCAGAGCCGCAGTACAGTGGAATGGTAAATGAAGCGGTTGCACAGAACGTTTGCTTTAGGAAATTCACACGCGCTCACCGCTGCTAGCGCTCATTGCGCCAGCGTTATGATTATGATGGCCATCGCAAGCACTCGCACACAGCCTTGCGCTCAGCCCTCAGAAGTTGTGCATGTTTCGCCGACAGCCGTTTTCGTGACACAGGCATCCAATATCAAGTCCTCACATTAGCCTATGGCATAAGATCACATGATCTACACAAGCAGGGACTGCATAAACACATTTTTTGCGAGAAGTACTTCTTATAACAGTCATCAATCTATATAGTGTAAATTGTGCACGTGTTGTCTGCCTTTTTCGCGCTGTCCATGTTTTCATTTATCTCTCTCTCTCTCTCTCTCTCAACTTTTGTCTGCTGAATTCGGAGACTTTCGAGCGCATGTGATATTGTATTCTGTTGTGCAAACTGTTGTGCATGCAATGGCGGAAAACTCTGTTCGGTCGGCTGCCATGCACCACAACAAGCAAACTGCAGTCACTACAGCGATTTTCAAGGGTACGATGATCACTCAAAAAAGTAAGTGGGGGTGGGACCAATATGCGAGTGCGATGATTACGCGGATAAATACGATATATCTTTCAACGAGAAAAGCACCTAATGGAAATCACGTGTTTCAAAACTTCACTGGGCGTCGGAACACATGACATTTGTTTAGTAGCACGCGGCTTGGAATGCAGCAGGTCACGCACCCATCAGCACTTTTCGCTGCAGTCTGTAAGGCTCGCTCATTGTTTGCTGCTAATCCTATCGTTCCACCGGCGTCGTGTACAATAATCAAACACAGTACCCTGCCACGCACGTCGCACCTCACCACGTGGGGAAAGCAAGTTTCCCGATATCGTCCTACGAGCCTGCAAAATAGAGGGGGCGAGGGCAATTTGCAATTCTCCTTGGCACAAGGGCCTAACCTGCTAGCGATCTGGCATGCACTCATGATCTACCGTGCACGGCGCTTTCTTTCTTTCTTTCTTTCTTTATTTTTCTCCCCGCAGCCACAAGTTAGTGAACTCATGGAGGACTACATTGAAAGCATGGTTGCAGACACGTGTGCTTGAAGGAAGTGGAGGAGGCGCCGTGACTAGACTGAGCCAAACACTCAAACCTGGAGAAAGAATTCCCTCCGCGTTTTGCCCGCTTTGTAATGTTTAGTGGCGCCACATTTGACAAACGTTGGAACTGATGTGAAACACCTTGATATCTTTTTGCACAGATGGCGCCACCACCGAAAATCGCCTGTGAGATTTATTATTTAAAATCTTCTGTTTCAAGCACTGTTTAGTAAAACTCGTGAGTGCTAGTAATTACATGACACTATATGGTTATAGTAATGTGCAACAATTGTTGTGAATTAGCATTTACATGAAAAAGAATGTCAATTTGCACGGACCTGGTAAGCAGATAAATTAGCTAAATTCACTACTCCCCTGTAGATTCCCTAATTAACATAAGCCAATTTTCTCTTCATAGAAATTGAGATAAGGGCTTGCTGCTTGATTATTGAAAATTTCAGTGTTTCAGCTCAAATAGTTTTGTCCCGTCGCCGGTAATGCGTGACCAAGTATAGTCATAAATTGCCAAATGTAAGTAATAATACCTCAGAAACTGTTCATTAGAACACAAAACAACTTTGCATAGATGATAAGTACACTGTAGCCTAGAAAACCGCTAAATATTGTTGTCCTGAGTTTAAAAGGAAAAAAGATATTCATTCATAAATTTTTGTAGTTTTGCCCATTTTTATTTGCGCCTTTATAAATTTCTAATTACTTTACACGCAATTTCTTTTCATAGAAACCTTGTATAACATTTCATTTAAAGACACAGCAAATTTCATTTTGTTATGTTGAACAGTTTAGTTGGAATAGTAGTACAGCGGAGACTTGTACAGCAAAAACGCCGTTTTTTGCTCCCACTGTTTTGACTGCCGTTAGGTGACGCTTCAGGCTAGGCGATAATACTAGGTATCACTGGAAAGCGCAGAAAGTAAGCTTTCTAATGCAATAAAGTTCACATTTGTCCAATGAGCGCAGGAAGCACAGTGCGTCCGCAAACAATGACTAAAATGCCGAGCGCGTGCCGCCGGAGTGGGACCGCCACCTTAAAGGGATATGGACACAAAAGTTGGTGGGTGGTTTATTTGCGTCGGAACAAAAGTTGAACTGTTGAAAATGAATACAACAAGCTGCTTTGAAAAAAAGAACGAGAAATATCTTTTTTTTCCGATTTTCTGTTGCACCTTGCCTTCAAGCGGCCACCGGCAGAAGCTGAAATTTGACGTCATAACACCCGCACGTGAGCGCGGCCAAGGTCCGCCACAGCCGTCGCAGTGTTTTCGGGGGTGTCGATCCTTTGCAGTGTTTGTTTCAATCCCTTTTGGTGACCTTCGCACGTGGTCTGTCTGAAACATTATCCCAGTTGGCGCTCCACGCAGGTGGTGCGTCTTACACGCGCCTTCCCGCGATCGTCGCTCGGTGACGCGTTCGTTGCGGCGGAAGGAAATGCCGCCATTGTGTTTCTGCCATTGCCACGTTGACGCTGCTTTGCCCGCAACACTGCCTCCTCGGCTCGCCGTTGTCGCATGCATTTCATATCCCGAGTTAGCTCGGCGTCGTGTTAGCAGCATCCGCCCGCCATTGGCGCTTGTGTTAACAACATAAAACACAAACATGTAACCAATAATTGAGAAACAGCGTTGGGATTAACCCACTGCTGAACACCAGCGTCGCATGTTTCAACTTAGCTGGTTAACCATCTGTACGGAGTGCTTGGGCGGTGTTTTTTAAATTAATTTTATTGTATACAAAGCACTCTTAAAAGAGCTGCTCTCTGTAGCAAGCTGCAATCAGTGCAGGAAAACACAAGTTCATGTTAAAAATGGGCCATGTCTTGGGCTTGCAACTAAAATGGAATTGTTGCGTGACCCCGAATGGCGCACGCAACATTAAGACCTCTTAAGGTAATAAAATGGAATGAAATGAAACAACTGTGGGGTGATAAGCAAAAGGTGTTCACCCCAAGATGTGCTGACTCAGCAGGTCAAACCAATTTTGAAGTGAACGTTCGTGCCCTAAAAGCTGCGGAAGTTTGGGGGTAAAAAACAAGCAACGTTGAACGATAATTTTTGCCACGTGGACATTTCTTATCGAGGACTGCATCACAAGTCCTACGGGAGGTTGCACCGTAGGCATAGTCACACTGCCTAAGCAGCCATAATAATAGTCTGAAAGTGCACAGAAGGTGCGCGAAATGCACAGGGAACCTAGAAGTGCCCCAGGCAACGTTGATGTGATCTATGATGGCACTTCGATGACAAGGGGCCAAACAAGCCACTTCGGTGTTGGCTGTGTCATTGAATGATATTCTGACCTTGTCTTGGACCACTGCGTCCTCTCTAGTTATGGCTGTTCTCTTGGCCCCAAGCCTGGAGACAGTATTTACTCAAAGTGGCATGATAAAACACCGACCACAATGCAAAAACACCATGGCAAATGCAGGGTAGATTGTGGCAAGAGCCATGTTTCAGCTGTCGCTTCAGAAACACCAGCTTCATTATACAAATGTCCTTTGCGATGGGGATAGCCGCACTTACATTAAGACAAAGTGTATGGTTTCATACCCATACACAAACAATAGTGTGTAAATCACGTCAAGAAAAGAAAGGGCACCGCTATGCACAACCTAGTTGAGAAAAACAAGAGCAAGGACCGCGAGCTTATCATGAGCGGAAAAGGTCGCCTAACGTATGGTTTAGTTAACTCGCAAACAAAATATGTTATGGCTGGGCCATGAAAAGTAACGCAAATGATGTGCCTGCCATGGAAATGGCCATCATGGCTACTTTTCACCATATAACATCAACCGATGATGAGCCGCACCATGAGCACTGTCTCACTGGAGTGAACTCTTGGTGCAATTCTGCGGCTGGCTCAGGTCAACTAGCCACAAGCTGCAGCTTCCTGCACATGTTTAGGCACCACCCCTGCCTATATATATAAGCACCTATCTGCAAGAGAACTCCTCGAAAGATGCCAGCAAGGCAGAATGCAGAACGCCATTGAGTTACTGAACAATACGATTTGGTCACTCCAATCGAAAAGCCAGTTTTCCTCTCTCCCGAGTGTTGAAAGTGCTGTGGCAGATGCAGCTTGCCATTTTAACACTGGCTTTTAAAAAGAGCACTGCAGACAATCATGCCGCAACTGGGATACCGTCCAGAATCATGTTCACTGTTGCTGAAACGGATGCACGACGCATCAAAAAGGCAACTAAGGTGCACGAAACTGCTGCAAAAAGACGAGAAACTACATTAAAATGTAAAGAAAATGTGTCCTCACAGGCAAATGACTACATCCCAGGTGGGTTTTCAGTTCGAAAAGTAAATATTTAAATGTTTACAACAGCTTTAATTTCTTGTGCAGTTGCTTTGAGTTATCCCAGTGCCATTGCACAATGGATGACGACAAAATCATTCTGTCTTATGCACTTAGATCCTGAAACATTAATGAGTGCACCAAAGCTGTCCATTTTTATCTGCACCTCATAACAACTTATAATGTTTTTTTTTTTTTTGCAAATCTTGTTAGACAATATGCATAGAAAAATTCGAAAACAATTTTTATGCTCATTTCAGCTTTTAAAAAATAAACCGAGAGCTTTATTGCACACAATGGGCCTTTGTGAACATGCTGATATGAAAATATTAACAAACTTATGTGTAATTAATTACCTTGGGTATAATCAATAGAGGCTGTCAAGTGTTGCAACTCAAAAACTATAATACACAGCTCAAAACTGATTTCAGTTATGATATCAGCATAAGAAATCACACACACCATGCCCAATTTCATCAATTTATTCCCATCAACAATAAAAAAAAGTTTTCAATGCCACGTCCCCCCTTAAACTAACTATAAAGTCTCTTGTATTAGAGAATGAAAATTGTTCTTAGATAAATATGTTGCGACTATGTTCTTTATGATGTACGGAACTTGATAGTCGCGCATTTTGTAAAATACGAAATACGGGCACACACAGAATTTAGCCCTGTCACACTTCCGAAGTCTAAGTAGGTTATCATCATCATCAGCCTATATTTATGTCCACTGCAGGACTAAGGCCTCTCCCTGTGATATCCAATCACCCCTGTCTTGCGCTAGCTGATTCCAACTTGCGCCTGCAAATTTCCTAATTTCATCATCCCACCTAGTTTTCTGCCGTACTTTAGTTCAAGTGTATAGCTTTGTGGAACCTTCTGTTAACAGCTGTTTGGCCAAAGACTTGCACTAATTTTTTGTCGAGGACGTTCGACAGTTCATTATTCGAATAGACTTGAGTCGGACCATCTTGATGTATATTTATTTTTCGTTGTGTGTTCATATGGTGAGGTTGCCTTGTGGCAAGTGTAGTACACGAGTACATCTACACCTCTAGCGAATTTATTCGCCACGACACGCTCCATGCACCCCTGCAAGCGCCACATAACGGACCCTCTTTGACAATGCCGGCAAAAGAAGTAATGATTTTACGTAGAACAGGGCAGCACATTTATATTGAATTTTGTATCAAGCAACTGCGCCATGGTATGCAGCATGTCAGCAACATTATGCTACAAGTTCAACATATTGCATCTCACTTAAACTCTCAAATTTTTTTAATGTCAGAAAAAGAGAGACATTGAAGACGCACAAAAGCATTAACAAACAACCATTATGTGAGCTCCCACAAAATGCACTAGTTAAAATGGTTAGCAAAAAAAGCAAGCACAGAAATCTTTTGGCTCAGAGATAAAAAATTGGATAATTTGAGACATCATTTTTACAGCCAGACTTAAGTACAGGAAGCACAGAATCTGTTTTCAACACGTGTGGAAAATGAAGTATTCAAGCAGTTATTAATAAACCTTCGCAGATGTATGCTGTGGGGATGTGGGGACTCTCACGCATCTCCTGATGTTGTTTTCCTCGCGTGGCTCCCATCTCCTGTAATCCAGCCTCGCCACCTGGCTTTAGGGCGGCGAAGGGCGGTGTGGTTGCGGCGTACTGCGAGAGATGGCGCGAGTGTTGCGCTGCTAATGCCACCTAATGGCGGGGTTACTTGGGCGCAAAAGGCGCTTCCTCTTAGGTTTGGGATCGGCGAGGAGCATGCTTGGACGCTTCACGCGTGCACCGACCCGCTTCTGCGAGGCTAAGAGCAGGACACCGGAATGGACGAACTCCGATTGTTCAAATGCGCAACCGCTCGCGTGACCGTACACATGAACGACTAGGCGATAGTGTCTAGCATGGGGCGAACACATTCACTCGCTATCCGGTCGCGGTGAGTCAGACTTCCTCGATTTGTCGCGCGCCCATCGGCGTAGCAATTCGGCTAGCGTGCAATAGTGTATGAAAGGAGCAATAAATGCCCTCTTGATGGTTTGCACTACTGTGTTGTCGTTCCTTTGTCCCAAGAGCACGTGTGAGACTCCGCATCTGGTGCCCAACGTGGGGCTCTTGGGGCATCGGATGATAATTTTGACTTTTGCTTGGTTCGAGATAATCTTTGTTTGAACCGAAATGTATTCCTAGCGTGGATTTTGATCGCTAGCATCGGCAGTGTGCTTTCTTGAGTGAGGCGACGGTTGCTGTAGCGTGTTTGAACTTCTCAACATGCTAAGCCTTTTCACAGGTGTTTTGAAGAACACTCGTCGGTACGAGAGCCACGTGGTCTGCATCCTGGGAGAGAGAGGCCTAGCGCCCGCGGAGCATTGGCACGCCTGAAGCAAGTGTGTACGGAAACCTCGTGGGTGGTCCGAATATTTATGTAAATAGCTTCTTCTATATCTTGCAATTCCGGGAGTCGCGGCTCTGGGAGCCGGGTAGCCACGGGCGCCGCTACGGGCTGACTGGTATTGCGGCCTGGCACCGGGCGCTCCGACACCGTCAGGGACGGTGGGCGCCGTCAACTCGGATGCTGTGTGCACCGAGCGGGGTACGACCACCTCACAGAGCTAAAGTCTCCTCGCGGCTGCCTGTTCTTGTGCCTATTTTAGGTGTTGTTTTTAGATGCCGGTTTTTGTCAGGGTAGCAACAAATTAGGCCCAAGGCTTTACGAAGCCGCCTGTCTCACGTGGAGGGACACAACCTGATGGACATTCCAGTTAGCCTTGCACGAATCGAAATTACTCGTTCGACTCAAGAAAGCGAGCTTTGTTCACGTGAACTTAGCATCTGAGTAGCTGCCCGAAATTTTGCTAGCCAAATTGCACATTATACCACGTGGACGATGCGTATACAGAATTTCCTCGCCCTTGCACTACATTAGTGTTTGTCGAGTGCGTTGAGTGTATGTAGCATGAGCGGTGTCAACCTTGGTTTGCGGCCAGCTGCACATTGCCTGCATTGCTGCTCCGCTACGAACGAGCCACCCCTGCAATAGTGTATGAAAGGAGCAATAAATGCCCTTTTGATTGTTTGCACTACTGTGTTGTCATTCTTTTGTCCCAAGAGCGCGTGTAAGACTCCACAATGCCAATCCGATACATCAAAGATAGCAACGCTGTATAAGTGAGTTCAGCAGTTCTGTTTGCTGGCTGCTCTTAGTGAGGCCCTGGTCAAGCGGTCGCTTCAGTGTTCCCACTCTAGTTAGGTTGTGGGACCACGCCGACAGCATTCACCACTGCAGCTGTACAAGCTCCTAGCAGAGCTGGTAAAATGGAATGCGAGAAACAAAAATGACAGAATACAGTAAAACCTTGTTAATTCGGATTTCACGGAACCGAAAAAAGAAAGTCGGAATTAACCGAATGTCGAATTATCGAGGGTATCAAGAAAACAATAAACAAATGCTTACTACATCCACATGCTCTCATTTATTGAATTCTGTTTCTATTTCGCACAAACGCAAGGCGCAAGCTGCAATTCTCATCGTCTCGTGACTGATTAGCGCTCGCAAGGGCAAAGGTCTCGCGACTTCCCTCACAGCGCAGCCACGGCGTACGTCTTCATCTGAGGCATGCTTTTCAATACCGTGCGCACATACCGATTATTTTTTCGTCAATGTCACCGGGTCGCCGCCAATCGCGATGTAGACGGTGCTCTTCGTCCTAGACAGCTTTGTACTGAGTAAAAACGAAAGTGTTGTTTGCCGCAACCGCGGCTGCTGTCAACGCGATCAAGCACGACAACCTGGTGGTTCTGAAGACGCGCCGCCGACGCATGCACTGAGCCAAAACTAAACTACTTTTTCCCGCAACCGCTGCGGACGAAGCTGCAACCACTGTCAACGCGATCATGGATGGCGACTACACAGTCATGAAGGCACGCGGCCGGTGCGATGCAATGTGCAAACGCAAGAATAAAAGCTTTTAAGGCTCAAATGGGTACGAAGCGTTCTGGCGTTGCTGTCATTCCCGTACGATTTCCACTGATGGCTATGGCGATGCGAACTCCGTCGCTTCGTTTCGGTGGATGCTAACGCCGTTTTGGCTCGTTTGCGTTGCACATTTCTGACGCTCCATGTTCACTGAGCTCCGTAGAGTTGTCCGAACTGATGTGTGGCCAAATACGTACGAATTACCGAGAGTTTCATTGCATTAAATACAGTTAACCTGCTTATAACGAACCTCCATATAACGAATTCCTGAATATAAGGAAGTTTTTCTATTCCCCGCCGTTACTCCATAGAAGCACATGTATTTGAGACCTCTACGTAACGAAGTGGCAGCGGGAGATGCCCTTGAAATAATGAATTTTCCCTGCCAACAACCTAGAGATTTCGCCCCAAATTTTGTAATTTTTGCGCGAGCAGCAACCGGAAGCACCTTCTCCACCGTGACGGAATGCGAAGCGAGCGCACGTGTGCGAGGCGGGCCTGCATCCTTTAACCAGGCGACCTTGCTGCCGCGGGCGTGTCCTTTCCCCCTCCCTTCATTCAAACCTGATCCTGCCACTTGCATGCAGCTGGCCTAGCCCTCCAACCGGCACTCTCCTTTTCCAGTTCATGTTGCCGACACGCTGGCAGACGCTGTGACACATCACAATCGATGAGCGCGGACACGCGCTGTCAAACGTTGGCGGCGTGTGGAAGCGCCGCTGCAGAAGCGAGCGAAGTGACCTTCGTGCTGTTGTCTATCGCGTCAGCGCAAACTGTGCGCGGAAAACACACAGCACGCACAAAGCTACGAGCCGCCGACGCACCTACACTGCTTAGACTCTGCCCCAACGCAGATCGCTTTCAAGATGCGGCCTGCGCGACCCGCCGCGCATTACGCAGTTGATGCCAGAGTACAGTACAACGCCACCCGCTATCCCTCCCCCCTCGCTGGTGCCTCGAGCGCAACGGAAGAAGGCGCGCTTCCTCCCTGCTTTTCTTTCTTGCGCGC
Organism: Dermacentor silvarum; assembly: GCF_013339745.2. Taxonomy (NCBI): domain Eukaryota; kingdom Metazoa; phylum Arthropoda; class Arachnida; order Ixodida; family Ixodidae; genus Dermacentor; species Dermacentor silvarum. Next base: position 2,557,618 of record NC_051163.1, on the reverse strand, counting down.
ATGAGATTTAGACCTGGTAATCAGCTCTCCTTGCACGTTTTCACTCGCACATACAGCATATGGCGTGCGGCGGCTGCATTATCGCCCTTGGACTTTATACGGAACCTCTATGAGCCAAAACCAATTTTAGGGCCACAACGCGTCATAGACACCATCTTTAGATAGAAAATACGGATCTCAAGGGCCATACTTTTGCTTGTGGAAACCCAAAATATGTCATAGTTGTTGCCCCGGCACTTTGGGCGACCAATGCCATCGTCAAGCTACCAAGCCAAGCAACATGAAAAGTCAAAATGGCTGCTCGGGCCGGCGTGGGGTGGCAGTTCGCAACGTATGATGTGGGAACGGTCCCACCGTTGCGACGCAACAGCGGGTTTACCAACGCATTGGGTTCTATGGGAGCTGTGCCGGGACCGGCCGAAAACGATGTAACAGCCGAGAAAATGCAGCACCCGGGAATGCAACAGCGGGGTTATACTGTAACGCTATACGACGCTACGACGCCATAGTGACGCTCCCTCTTCCTTTCCGATGCCTCGCGCTTGTGCGAAACGACACGCGTCCACGCATCCAGTACCTGGTGTGACATTCCAAGGATGACTGCTTCGACGAAAACTGGAAAACGGGTGCGCGTTACACTCGAGGGCGCGCTAGAATCGAGTAAATACGGTAAGCGTTTCTTTTTACAATTTTCGTGCCAAAGCTGCATATAACAAAATCCTCTTTATAACAAAGTTTCTCAGGAATTTGTCAGTTTCGTTATATCTAGGTTTAACTGTAATGCATATGCCTGCCGGGACCAAAGGACGCGTCCGAGTTAACCGATTTTCCGAATTAACAAGGTTTTACTGTACACTTGAACCTTGTTATCTCGAAACGGGATAATGAATATAATGAAGTAAATGAAATTCCCCTTCAAATCCCCATTGAGATCCATGTATTTAAAACGTCGTGTTAAAGAAGTGAAATTGTTCTGCCAATGGATATATCGAACGAAATTCATGTTCGAAATGAAAACATACGCGACCATTACATCGCTATCCGCGAGGTTCAGCACTTGTTCGCTGCGAAAGTTCAAAACTCCCATGTCCCCGCGTCGAATACCTCGTTGAGCAACACTGGTCTTTATCAACGCTGCGCACCTGCGCACAAGCCACAGCTCACTATCGCTCTCTCTTGCGCGTCCCTGGGTGCGCGACTACGCGTGGCAGTGTGAAAGAGTGTATTCACTTCTGTACGCCGCGCAAGCAGGCACAGCTGGGTGTGACCTCAGATCTCCCTAGTGCAATCTCAGGGGGTCACATGCAAGCCTGAACAAGTCGCAACGTGCTACGTGCGGCGGTGCGAAAAATTAACTCTTTCCGTACCGTGCCCATTGGGCATCGTTAGCCCGATAACGATGGTTTGAAACGCCGCTTTCGAGACCTGCTGCGCTGCTCATAGATACACTGCACCATCAGATGTGAAGGAGGAGAACCATAATTTTGTTTTCTTAGCAGTTCGCGTTTTTCCCACTTGGCGGTGATCTTTAAATGTGCTCCAAAGTTTGGTGATCGTCAAAGCAAAACACAAAAATGTCCAGCTCCGAAGCGGTGTGCGCGCTTCGGGAGAGTGCAAATCTCGTGATTCCACTGCATCTGCAGCTGATTTTATCGATGCATCGAGCAGCAGCGAGTCGGAGGATGCTGACTTTGACGATTCGTCAGACTTTGAATCTGAAAGCGACGACGACGCAAACCAGCCCCGAACATCAGCGGCCGCAGCCCGGCATGCCCAACTGTAGTGCTTGCAGTAGAATTCTTGTAGCGGAATATCCGTTCAATTAAATTTTTAAAATTTTTTCGGAGACAATGCCTATTAGACGGCAATACATTTTATATATCTCATAATTTTCGTCACATTTTTTTCTTAGTAGATATAATCGTGTTTTTACAAACTTTGGTCAATTTTATCCCACAATCTTGATTTTGGCAATCTTTATCTTTTTTATAACATACATCTCGTTAATAAAACTTATGCGTGAAAAGTGCATTCATTCTGCTTTTTGTTTATATGTATTACATTAAATATTGAGTGCAGTAGTTCCTTCAGAAAAAAGAAAGAAAATTGGCAAAGCCTACAAAACAAAAAAATTATTGTCTTCATAATATGGAAGAGTTAATGCATTGACTTTTTTTCTCTATGGTGTGCCACGAAAGCAGTCGCAAATGGGCCTGGCCCCAGAGACCTGCCCGGCGCAATCTCATAGGGCACACCGTGCATTCGCTTCCCCGCAGTGCACCGCGCGGCTGCTGGACATCGCATTGGCATCAGTGCAATCATGGAGGCCATGAGCTGGCCGAGCCAAGGAGGAGCGGTGAAGTTCGCTTGCCTCCTCTATCACACGGCGGAGCGCTGTGTTGTGTGCCACGTGCTGCTCGACCAACGGTACTAGACTAGCTTCAGTTGTAAAACTCGGCGGCGTTGTGCGGAACCGCCACCCGCCCGCGCCTTCATGGCGCTGCCGTCGCACCCAGCTTCACTTACCCACTAGCCGGCTACGCGAACTGGCCGGACGAAACACGCGGTGCAGCGTTGGTGTATTCTGTGGTTGGTTGTTCACGGTGGATTTCAGGAAGCATGTCATCCGCGAAACTGTAGCCTTCGCCACGTTTGTTACGGATATTAGCAGACGATGCCAACGTGCTGCGTTCCTGACTGCAACAAGCGGCTATCGCACGATGTCGACAGTTCGGCGCGCCGCTTCTTGTGTGCTCCCAGCAATGCGACACTTCGCTCGGCGTTGAACAGAGCGATTCCTCGTGCCGACCGGGAACTCTCTGCGAAATCCATGGTGTGCAATTTTCACTTTCGTGAGCCGGACATCTTAAAGTGTTTGTGTATATTATCAATGGACAGATAGTTGAGGTGCCAAGAGACAAGCGGACACTTGCCCAGGGTGCGGTGCCGAAAGTGTTCCCGAACCTCCCCTCGTATCTGTTGAACCAACCGGGGGGGACGCAAACGAAGAGAGATGTTTGGTGACCTGTTCTGGGCCATCTTAGAACAGCTGTCAGATAATAAGTTGAGTCGTGTTGGGTGCCCCTTACGCTTTCAGGAACTGAGTGCACGCATCATTAAATTTTTAACAGCTGAGCTGTCTAAGCTTTTTGCTTCCCCGCGTAGTGTTCAGAAAAACTCGCCGAGCAATGACGTCACTGCGCATAGCTGTACCTCGCATCACCTTGCGATAACCAATCAATGGCTAATCGATCAATAAACAATAAATTCCGGAAAATGCTGGAAATGACTTGGTAGTGCTTAGCCTAGCCCAAATATGTGGCCAATACCTTGCGATAGCCAATCAATAGCTAATCGATAATCGATCAATAATCAATAAATTCTGGGAAATGCTGGAAATGACTTGGTAGTGCTTAGCCTAGCCCAAATACGTGGCCAATACCTTGCGATAGCCAATCAATAAGTAATTGATCAACAATAAATAAATTCTGGAAAAGCATAACCCGTATAAGGCCAGGACCAGCTAGGTGCTGATCAGCTCCGCTGTTTCTTTAGCTTTGCGTCACTTGTGCAAGCTACTCTAATTTCTATTTAGTCACACGCATGCATACACGCATACCTTGCATAAAAATGCATTCTTAGGCAAGGTTTCCACATAGGCCCAAATCATTTGCCTAGATTATGGCCCTTGTGACAGTTTAAGTCTTAGCTATATATAGGGACATACAGTTGTTTTTACTTCGTTTTCTTTAATAAAGCATTCGCAAGTTTTGATTGTGTTTCAAAACTTGTGCTGCTCTTTCTTTCTTGTATTTAACGTGTATATTCCTCAAAGTGTACGTGACAGCAAATTCTTGTGTTCTTATGCTTGTATTGGATTTTCACGTATGTTCTGTCACGCAATCTTTTTCTTTCTTTTGTTACGCTACTCTGAAATGTATTTGATACCCACTCCTGCCTAAGGCCTGAACTACAGGCCGGCAGTACTTAAATAAATAAAAAAAAAATAAATAAAATTGGTTTACAAGAAAGTTGTGCTTTTATTTTTGTGGATAACAAATATGGTCTCGCTAGCTGGCGTATAACTGCCCCGGACCAAAGCGCCAAGCAAGTAAAAGCAGCTGGAAAACGTGCCAGGCTGCTGTATGGGAAAAGTGAACTGCATGAAAGGTTTAGGCGGCAGGAAGAAAGACACGACACTTAAAAGCACAGCTTCTGCGCTTTGTTGTATGCATTTCTGCCTATCGTGCAGTTTACCGTTCTTTCAGTATGAACCAACTAGCTCGATAAATGCTATCGCTGTAGGTGGATACCGATTTCGCATGGTATCACCAATTCCGACTATAGGGAGAACACCAGCGAGCGTGAAACATGCGCAAGCTGCCCGTCCGCACGAGCTCAAAGCTGCGGTAAGGCGTCTGCAGTGGAGCGCGATGGAACGGCGCCGCCATCTAGCTGCTGTTCAAGGAGTGGTGACAGCGGCGGTAAGCACACGGGCGGAGAGTTTTACAACTGAAGCTAGTCTAGTAACATTGTGCTTGACATCGACAAGCCAAGTGGAAAGTGGACGTGAAAGTCCATCACAATGGAACAAAAGGCAGCTCTCTAAAGGCTGTTGCGTCAGGTGCTAAGTCACATGTTGAACACGCCGAAGATTCTCTTGTTGTTTTATTCAAATTTCATCGCACGTGTGGCCGTGCAGCGGTTTTGCGGGCCTCAAAGCCGTCTTCTTATTTCCATGTTTATAATTGTGGACTCCATTGGCCCTATATTGCAGTAAATGGCAATTATGGATATAATGAAGTGATTTCGGCTCCCCCTTCAACTTCGTTATAACGAGGTTCGAGTGTACTGGACAAAAAAAAGAAAAAAAAATGAAAAAAAAAATACAGAAAGTTGTTTATTCGAGAAGTATACACAAGATAAATTTAAATTTAATCATTAGTAATTACGTTTCCAAGTTCGGAACTTCAGACGAACTGCTGGCTGCCCTTTGGTTAACATTTCCTATCGACCACACTGTGGATGCTGGCCTTCAGCGACAACGGCTTTCTCCGCACGAAATCAACGGCTTTTGCCCCATGAAAATTGTAGTGGAACTTCCCTTTACTGTTTCACTGTAATATCAAAATAAAATCTACAGAGGAACCGTTTTGTAGAATCCAACAAAGGCATCTGTTAAAGGGGTTGAGACACCAAATTTTGAGGCTATAAAGCCTACTGTAGGCTTCCTCTGTATGCAAGGACACTCAACATGAAGTGTTGGACACAGCATACGTTTAAAATATATTTTAATTTGCTTCCAAAGAGGGCCTAAATGCTCGTTCTCGCGATCGAGACCCATCTCTAGCGCGATTGACACCGACGTCACTGTGTTGGAAGCGTAACGAAAGTTTTAGTGATGTCATACCGCATTAGTGTGACGTACAATGAGTGGTGACCTACAGCAGCGGGCAAGCCTAGAGAGCCTCGAGCCAACTGCAGTGAGCCGCATAACACGCAGACGTAGAGCCGTAATCGGAGCTGCCGCAGCTAGCCATGACAACTGTCGGCATAGTTTTGTTTGCCTGCGCTGGTACAGAACATGTGTTCGAGACATAGGTCGGCAGTGTGGGAGAACACTCACTCACACTCACTCACCATAATTTTTTCCAGGCCCCGCACTCACTCACGTTCACACTCACCTCCACTCACACTCACTGCACTCACTCGCACTCACACTCACTGGCACTCACACTCACTGGCGCTCACTCGCACTCACACTCACCTCCACTCACACTCACAGGCACTCACTCGCACTCACCTGCACTCACACTCACTCACTTCCACTCACACTCACTGGCGCTCACTCGCACTCGCACTCACCTGCACTCACACTCACTCACTCGCACTCACATGCACTCGCACTCACTCGCACTGGCACTCACTCGCACTGGCACTCACTCGCACTGGCACTCACTCGCACTGGCACTCACTCGCACTGGCACTCGCCTGCACTCACAATCACTGGTACTCACAATCACTGGTACTCACTCGCACTCACCTCTACTCACACTTACAGGCACTCACTCGCGCTCGCACTCACCTGCCCTCACACTCACTGGCACTCACTCGCACTCGCACTCACCTCCACTCACACTCACTGGCACTCACTCGCACTCACGCCTTTGAAATGAGTGCGAGTGAGTGTGAGTGAGTGCACCGACCTATGGTTCGAGAGCAGACGATGCAGCAGTGCATGCGTCACAGCTTTGTGGGCCCACGTGACCAAGCTTCCTAGACAGTGACGTCACTGTCCAACTCGGCGCCCAGAAACCGAAACCGAAAATCGTTCACATAAAGAATGCGATATTAAATTATTGAGCAACAATATCTGAATCTTCGAGCGTGTATCATGCTTCCTGGAGCAATAAGAAAAGTCTGAAGCAAAGAACGCACAAGCCACAAACTTGATGCCTCAACCCCTTTAAAATGTTTAGGAAATATTGGTGCAACATACTCACAGCCAGATCGAGGGAGCCGACAAACACCTGGAAAGGGTTGTTCATGTACTGCTGTGCAAGGCGGCGCACACCTTCCGGCCAGGTGGCACTAGTCATGACTGTCTGTCGGTCCGGCCGTATGTCCAGTAGCACCTTCTTGATCTGTGGCTCAAAGCCCATGTCCAGCATGCGGTCTGCTTCATCCAAGATCTGGCAGGGCAAGCAAAAGATTTATGAAGAAGAAATGTTACGAATTCAGGCAGTCATACGTTGGAAGGCAAATAGAAGATCTTGAGTTTGCAGCAAACAGTAATTTGAGATGAATCAAATATCCCATAGCTGTGGTGCAGAGAAGTGGCTGAAAACTGGTATGCTTAGCAACCAATGCATATCATAATTAATTAGCGACTTGTTCTGTGCAAGAAAGACCAAAATTAAGTGCAGTAGAACTTATTAATTGTCGAAGATACAAAGGGGTAAATGAATACTAGTGAAGCATGCTGCAACTGCCTGTGTGCGTGTAGGAGGCTAATTATTATTATTTGGTTTGTACACATATAACACAAGGACACGAAGGAAATAGGGAGGGAGCAAGCTGACAACTGCCATCGACAGGGGCACAAATTCAAAATAATATTGCAATGACCAGAGGATATGTAAATAGAAGAGAGTGCAAATAAGCACCAATGATATTTTGGATAAACTACACTTGCAAACAAAGGTTAGTTCAATCAGTTCTTATGTAGAAAGAGGAGCTGTTCTACCTGCTCTAAAAGGAGGTGCTCCTTCCTGTTTGACACAATATTTCCAGCAGTTTAAAAAAATATTCAGGCTGAACCCATCTACGACGACTGTCCCAGTGTAGCGAACAGACATCACCCGGGTCTCTTTGGTCTCCAGCAAGCGGCGATAGCAGAAGTCTCCACCGCCGCTCCCATATTCCCGCACATGGTTAGTCAACCGCGTTCTTGCCGCGGCAAGCGCTGCTGCCACCCGTATTCCCCAGTTCGTAAGTCGGAAGCCCTTCTTTACTTAGTGTATTATTCTCTTCGAGGGAACCCTCAGCGATGTCAACTATAGCTAGCTGGCCTGCTCGAAGTGTTAGCTGCAGTCGTAATAAATGCTTTCCAAGTGTACACGTCGTTGTCGTCTATTATTTCCTCGAGCTCGTACTGGACCGCGGTTGATGCGCAGGCATGCGCCAACCGCGGAGCTCGGTGTGCCGAGGCAGAGAGCCGTTGGAATTCCCCCTATATCCCAATATTTGGCGTTCCCAACATGGGGCAAGCTCTTGGAAAACGGGACCACGATCGGTCCGGGGTGAGGAAGGCTTTGTCCGCATCAATATTAGGCCTCACCCAAAGGCGTGATTCCTAGCTAGATTGGGCATGTGCTTTCTGGAGTGCGAGTTAACGCTGCACCAGTCTCGCCGAACTCGTGTAGATGCTGAAATTTGCAGCGAATTTTCTCCTAAGAGTACGCCCGAAGCAAGAGTGCAGCAGTCGACGCGGTGGTCGATTTTCCCTGTACATATGTAAATAGCCTCCTTTCTGTATCTTTGGCTCTGGGAGCCGGGTGCCGGAAACGCTGGCTAGGACGTCAGCGGGGCGCAGTCCCAGGAGTCGGCTCGGAAGCTGCGGGCTGAGCAGCGAGCGGGGACCACTTAGTTAGGCCTGCATCTCCTCACGGCGGCTCATTGGAACCCTTTATGGGTCTTTTGTGGTATTGTTATCCGTCATGGACGCGATTAGGCCTAAGGCTCTTCGGAGCTGCCGGTCGCATGTTCGAAGACGACGATGCCGTGACATTTAGCGGGTGCAAACGGATTCGCTAGTTTTACTATACTCGCCCGAGCGGAGAAACCTCGTTCGAAACAGAAAGCTTATTTTGTTCAGATGAACTCAATATTTTGTGGGCGGAATAACGGAAATCTTGGGGGACCATAGAGCGCTTCGTTCATACGAACATCGCCCGCTTTCACGCTGGATCGGACTGGAAAAATTCGGTCGAAGCGAATAACTTCATTCAAACGAACTGGATTTTTTTTTTCTCATTGGCGCATAAAGCTATGTGGTAGACTGGTGGTTCAGCATCGTGTCAGACGGCCGATGCTGCAGCGGCCTCTACTACCTTAATTCTAAGTGTTTGTGGAGTGCATTTTAGCGAGTTTGCAGAACGAGTGAAGCCGCCTGGACTTGCTATTGCTGCCATCATCCACGTCCCTGCCTGCTGTCTTGGCCTCAAATTGCAGCGGAGGCACCTCTCTGTTTGCGGTCCGATGCAGCAGCACGTGGCAGCCACAATGAGGAATCATACACTCCCACGAGGATGCGTCGGTGCGAGCTTCATCGTGCCGGCGCGTGCGCCGCTTCGCAGAAGTTCTGACGCGCTGTTCCCGGGTGGACATTGCGGCGTGCATCTTGAGGGCAAGCCATCTTCAGCCCCTGTCATCGTCAACCACTGTGACAGCTGCCATACCTGGGCGGCCGCCACACAGGACTGTGCTGCCTATCAACGTGGATTCTGCCATTTCCTGCCGGAGTTTACCATTGCATCCGCCCGGATACTTGGTCAATGCCATTGTTCCAGTGATTTCTCTGCCGTAGGGCAACATTTAAGGGTGGAGGGATGTGGGAATCCTCGGGTCCCATAACAGCCGCACGGGCAGCGAACGTCGCGTCAAGCGCATGCGTGCCAGGGAGAGTTGGGAGAGGGGAAACTTTCCTTCCGCGGGCGGCGCACGGGAATCGCAAGCGCTATCAGCGCCACCGGGTGTGTCACGTGAGATCCTGCTGACATCGCCCGGGTCTCTTTGGTCCCCAGCAAGCGGCAATGGCGGAAGTCTCCGCCGCCGCTCTTGTATTCCCGCACGTGGTTAGTCAACCGCGTTCTTGCCGCGGCAAACGCCGTGGCCGCCTGTGTTCCCCAGTTGGTAAGTCGGAAGCCCTTCTTTACCTAGCGTATTATTCTCTTCGAGGGAACCCTCAGCGATGTCAACTATAGTTAGCTGGCCTGCTCGAAGTGTCAGTTGCAGTCGTAATAAATGCTTTCCGAGTGTACATGAGGTTGTCGTCTATTGTTTCCTCGAGCTTGTACCGGACCGCGGTTAATGCGCAGGCATGCGCCAACCGCGGGGATCGGTGTGCCGAGGCAGAGAGCCGTTGGCTGCCCCCCATATCCCGACAAGTGTCAACTCCTCGGGCCCGCGGGTAGGCATTTCGCGCGTCGGCACCTCGGACTCAGCGACTAAGCTAATCGAGCGTCGACTGCTCGAGCCTCGGACTCAGCGACTAAGCTAATCGAGCGTCGACTCCTCGAGCCCGCAGCTAGGCATTTCGCGCGTCGGCACCTCGGACTGCACGACTAAGCTAATCGAGCGTCGACTCCTCGAGCTCGCGGCTAGGCATTTCGCGCATCGGCACATCGCTCATCGGCACCTCGAGCGTCTATTCCTCGAACCCGCAGCTAGGCATTTCACGTGTCGGCACCTCGGACTGCATGACTGAGCTCATTGAGCGTCTATTCCTCGGACCCGCGACCAGGCATTTCGCGCGTCGGCATCTCGGACTGCGAGACTGAGCTTATCGAGCATCTATTCCTTGGACCCGCGACCAGGCATTTCGTGCATCGGCACCTCGGACTGTGCGACTGAGCTCATCGAGCATCTATTCCTTGGACCCGCGACCAGGCATTTCGCGCGTCGGCACCTCAGACTGCGCGACTGAGCTTATCGAGCATCTATTCCTCGGACCCGCGACCAGGCATTTCGCGCGTCGTCACCTCGGACTGCGCGACTGAGCTTATCAAGCGTCCTATTCCTTGGACCCGCGACCAGGCATTTCGTGCATCGGCACCTCGGACCCACGACTTAGCACATTGCGCACCGACTCTATTATCGTAATGCCACGATATCTCGTAACAATACCTATCATACCACCCCTTTAATTCATAAAGAGAACCTCATCATGAGCTCTGTTCACTAGGCCATTTGGGCTGGCACAGACACCTGGCTGCAGAAGTGAGGCACCTCACTTGGTTTGAAACCCAGGCATCATGCTATTTGTATAGCAGCAGTAAAGAATGCCATACAAAAATGAAAAAGACAGAGCGAAGGCGCACCAGACCAGAAGACATGTCCAAGAAGCCCCATATCACAAAACACATCAAAGATTACAAATTTGGTGCGTTTTAGAGAACTGAAGAGAAGGTGAAACTTTGAGAGCCATTTTCTCAAAACTGTTTTTTTTGCCTTTCTGCTCAGTTTGTGGAGCTGATTTCTTTCGATACAGTTTAGCCTATTTTGATTTTTTTTTTGTCACGTTCGTTAGACTACAGTGCAGGTCGTGACAGTCTCGTATTTTTATCTTGACTTGTTATAAATTTATGGTGTGGCTATTCGTTCACCACGAAAGTGTGCTTGGTGCGAAGGTAACTTGAAAAATGACTATCTAAAAAATTGGTGATATGAGAAAAAAAAGAAGGCAAGACTGTCACGACCTCCAGCACGCATTGAGCTATGCAGTCAATACTCAACGAGCCTTCCATCGTGCTTTTCAAGCTCCCCAGGCCCTCCAGAAAGTTCAAGAGAGAAAAATTCTGCTCAATAAAATGTTCTCAAGGTATCACTCTGAAACTTTTATATAAGTATCAGGGAGACATTCAAAACATTTGTGCCAGTTTTCATCAAAATACATGAAGAAATAAGGAAGTTGATTTTCAAAGCCACGTCCCCCCTTAAAGTCACAATTTGCAAAATTCGATGATGTGTTACACACATCGGACTGCAAGTACTATATGAACTCAAAACAACCTCTCCCCCTCACAACTTCAAGCATGACAAAACTTTCAATAAAGTGAACAACAACCCTGAGCAATAGTCCGTAAACAAGTCTTCTGTACTGCTTCCGTTTTAAGAAATGTTGGATAACTTGCATTTTTGCATGAAATTATCTGAATAACAAATTTTACAATAAACTGATTCCAGAGATGAAACCGTTGGCACCTTTGCAAGTAGAGCACGTTTTTCTTCTCTTTTGTCAACTTCTGGCTGTTGTGCGATAGGTTTCTGCAAATCTCAAAACTATTCGAACTATTCACTTGTAAATTATTACTATTTGCATTGACTCCACTTCGAACCCCAAAATGTATTCACACAGGTCTAATAATATTATAAAATATAAAAGGATTTGAGACATCCTATTATTTGGTCATGCAAATCTTTCGTTCTGTTCTGCCTTCACTAAATGTCACACACACAACAGTTTAAAGCAAAATAAGAGGTGACAACTGACCAAAAATGTGACGTATTTGAGGTCGATGATATTGTTCATGACAAGATCATTGAGGCGCCCGGGGGTTGCAATGACTATCTCCACTCCAAGGTTGACTGTCTGGATCTGTTCTCGCCGGTTGCCACCTCCATAAATGCAGACACTGCAAGGAGGAACGCCACCCAAACAAGAGTTTTACTGGCATTCACATGTCTCGTGGGACTGAGCCGATGACATAGCTCAGCCTGTAAGATTTTCTGCTGCAAGTAAGTATCATTGATAGCGAGCAAAAATGCAGCTCAATGTTACCAAGTAAGCCTTGCCCTTTCACGCTCGACCAAGTCAAAACAGACTGTGTTGTACGGTTCCAATCTCTTGAATGAATACACACGATAAGCAAAGGCACATGGTTGTTCCAGAAGTACATGTTGCTGGTCTAGTCGGTTCATATTGCTCAGTAGACCATAAAAAAATTATGCTCACTTAGTGCAAACAAGAAAGGACGGAAGGGTTCAAGGGGAGTGCCAGTTTGTCCCTTTCTGTCCTTCCTCGTTTGCGCGAAGAGACCATAATTTTTTTATGATTTACTGAGCAAATGGTTGTTGATGGTTTATTTAAATGAAGAGCCATCATGCTGAGCCTGTCACATTGGTTATACACCAGGAAAAGGAACATATTTGGGCAGCAGGTCCCGCTCAAGCACTAAAATCATGGTGTTTCACTCTAAGTTGAGGCTAGCTTATTGTACAGTTCATGAGTGCTTCTGAGCCACAAGATCACACAACACCTGGACAAGCAAGAACTGACAGCTGTTCATAGCAATCTGTAAGTGCAATAATGCACTGATATCAGCATGTCGAAACAGACAAAAAAAAGTGAGCACTCAAGTGCCAAGTCAAGAAAGAAACCATTCACCTACGGTCAACAAAGTCTTTATTCTTAAGAATAGATGTTACCTCTTCCTCAGAGATCAGTGGCACACTGACACACAAATCAGGACCAGTCTGCCACATGGTAATAGCTTCAATTTCTCTTTCTTTTGTGCCTTGGGAATATGCTATGATGCTTGTGCTCACTAAGTTTGGATGACAAGCGCACCTATTAATGTAAAGCTAAATTATAGGCGTAAACAGTCATGTCTCTTAAGGGTGTCTGCTCAAGGCATGCCAAATTCACTCTTCCACAGTTCAGTTTCCCAAGTGGAATTGTCAAGAATTCATTACACTTTAGAAATTAGCATAGTCAGATTTTTGTATGTCTGGAAACAGTCATAAGCTCCTTGAATGACAACTTCCAAGTATTACATTAGTATCAATTGTCCAACTTTTCTAGTGTCAAGCACGCTGTTGGCATTGTGCCAAGTACGCTGTTGCCCTTAAGCCCAGGCCACAAGCACGCTTGCGGATGCGAGCAAGCAAGCGCGCGTCCGTGCGCCCACACATGCGCAGACGGTGCGGCACGGCTCGTACGCGTTGGAATGCGGTGCGATCTCGGTGAACAGCTCCTCTCTGTTATCACGCACTTGGGCTGCCTCGCGTTGGTGCGGTACATTCAACTCTCAGTGAAGCAGATTTATACCATGCAAGAAAGTGCTTCTTCACTTTTTGTGCTGATGTAACAGCTCTAAAAATATAACAATTACATTTATAGATATCAAAGCATTTTGAAACACTGTCAATAACAAAGTACGAAGTGGCATCTGTCAAGGCGTCAACGAGCGAGGTTAGTGAGCTTGCGCTGTCGCACGTGTTTGTGGATGCAAACCGCCATTCCTCGCTAGGCGCGGCAGGTGCAAAGCGTGTAGATGTGAGCTTGCGCGCGTCTGCAAGCGTAAGTGTGGTCTGGGCTTTAAGTGCTGACAGAAGTGAACGACTGAAAATACTGCTTCTGGGTTACTAAGCTTTTGAGAGGAAGCCAGTGGCTACTGGTGTCATACTCAAAAGGCTCCATGTAGGCTGTGCACAATCTATACATCTTCATGAATTCACTGATTTCAGGACTATGCTTATCTCTATAGAAAAGATCTCTGGCCTTTACAACTTTGTGTTACCAAGGTTTTACTGTAGTACCACCTCTGATAAGGGGCAAAGGAAACTGCATTTCTTAAGAAGGAACTCTCATGAGCCCTGCTTTAGAGTACAGATTGTTACGATCGGCGTTTAGCACCCAGTGCAAATAGGTTTATCGAAAAACCCTGTCATACCTAATCGGAAAGCACAGGCTAGATCCCAAATTTCTATGGGTGTCTCAGGTGGTTTCCTGGCTGAAACCCCACACTGATTACCAAGCCCCTTTGAGTGGGTGCAGGACAAGGGGATACCCGCTGCCTTAGGGGAACCGAGAGCCCCTCCTTCACTAAACTTTTCAATCACCCTGGAGAGCTCGACAACCCAGAGCTGGACCTATGGGTTACCGCCAGCGGAGGCAAGCGCATGCAACCTCGCCTAAGAAAGATAGAGGGCAGCCGCCAATCACCGACCGGACTCAGTACATACCACGTGATGTTGGTGTGAGCAAACATGATGATGTGTGGCGTTTAATGGCGCAAGGGCCAGCTATGGCCAAAGAGCGCCATGACATATGGTAATAAAATGTTTATGTATTATGAATGAAGTGATTAAATTGAGTTGCTAATGTACATGTTATGTGGCTGTAAAGAGGCCTAAGAACGGGTCGCTGTAAACTGCGTAAAATAGAATGACAATGATTCATGACAAAAGAAAAAATGAGCATAAAAGTTTTACTACGAAAAGGTGATATAATAAGTGTCATACAAGGACTACTGCCTCCACAGGGCTCTTGAAGTAGAGAGCTGAGAGGCGTGTGGTAAAAGACATGTCACTGCGGCTACAGCCTCGAAGGCGAGGCTGTGCTACGCATGACCTGGTCAAATTATTTCTAAGACGTTAACTTCATCTAGAAAGCTAAAAACTGTGTTTAAGTAAAAGAGCGGTTCGTTGCTCAGAAAGAATGCTGGGTGAAATGGGATATGCTGGAGGTATGCAGAATAAAAGTACTTTTTAAGCTCCCTTTCTATTTCCTTGCACTGGATGAGGACATGGAGCACTGTAAGGGTGTCGCCACACCTTCCACATGACGGAGTATCACTTCCACTCAGTAGGTAAGAGTGGGTGCCGAAGGTATGACCTATTCTTAATCGGCAGAGGAGCACTTCTTTGTATCGTGCTGTTTTCTCTGATATCCAGTGCCCTAATTTTGGTTTGATAAAATGCAGTTTATTGAATACCTGGGTATCCCACTGTTTCTGCCAGTGCTTCTTCAGCTTTTGACGTAAGTATGGTTTAAGGTCTGTGGCAGGAACTGGTATGTTTTTGTCGGCGTCGCTAAAACTACTGAGGTAGCGTTCCCGTCAGCATCTTCATTGCCTTTTATGCCACTATGGCCAGGCACCCAGCATAGGACGATGACTTGTTTAGCCGTATAAGCTGAGCACAACACTGCATATAGTTGGTTAAAAACAGTGTTCTTGTTCTTTCGTACACTCATTAGAGCTCGGACTACACTCAATGAGTCCGTGAACACAATAGCTTTTGGGAGATTCATTTGTTTTATGTGTTGAACTGCAGAGAGTATCGCGTACGCTTCTGCCGTAAAAATACTTGTATGTGGATTCAATGTACCGGATATTGAAAACGATGGTCCTAGAGCTGCATAGGCAACACCAGCAGGAGACTTCGAAGCGTCTATATAAAATTCAGCACAAAAATACTTATCCTGAAGTTCAAGAAAATGTGAATGTATATGTGTATCAGGTGCTCGTTTCGATATTTCAACAAAAGAAATGTCACACTGTATATTCTGCCACTCCCAAGGCGGCGGGAGACGAGTAGGACCCATTAGAACATTCTTCAGAAGAGGGACGCCTGTTTCTTCTGACAGTGCTTCCAACCGAAGTGACAGAGGAGGCCTAGTGGCCGGGCGGTTACAGAACAGCCTGGCCGCGGACATGTCGCGAATGGTAGAATGGCATGGATGCTGGCTATCTGATTTAACCTTCAGGGTGTAGGCAAAGCTTAAGTATGTCCTTTGGAGATGTAGTGACCATTCGTTTGATTCAACGTACGACTTTCTACAGGACTAGTCCTGAAGGCACCTGTAGCAAGACGGATACCTAAGTGGTGAACCGAATCTAGCATCTTCAAAGCACTAGGTGCAGCGGAGTTGTATACTATAGCTCCATAGTCGAGGCGCGACCTAATGAGACTTTTTTAGAGGTTCAAAAGGCATCTCCTGTCACTTCCCCAAGATGTCCGGGACAATAGCTTTAGTAGATTCATTGTCTTCAGACACTTCGCTTTCAGATATTTCAAATGGGGGATAAATGTTAATTTAGTGTCTAAAATGAGGCCTAAAAATTTATGTTCATGGCTCACAGATAGCCGTTGTCCATTAAGATGAATGCAGGGGTCAGGTAGTATACCTCTCTTGTTCGAGAAAAGAACACAAGTGCTTTTTTGAGGGTTCAGTTTAAATCCATTCTCGTCAGCCCATTTACATACTTTGTTTAACCCAAGTTGTACATGTCGCTCACAGATAGAAATGTTACATGATCTAAAACCTATTTGTACGTCATCCACATACACCGAATAGAACATCGTACTAGGTAAGACAGTATGGAGCGAATTCATTTTCACAACGAATAGAGTACAGCTCAGTACACCACCTTGTGGTACACCCGTTTCTTGAGTAAATGGACGAGATAGGATATTACCAACCCTAACACGGAACGTGCGATTAGATAGATAGCTTTCAATCACTCTCAAGAGGTTGCCTCGGACTCCCATTGCAGCCAGATCACGGAGAATTCCAAAACGCCAAGTTGTATCGTATGCCTTTTCCATATCTAGAAATACCGATAATAATAACTGTTTGTGCACAAAGGCATCCCGGATATTCGCCTCGATGCGAACAAGGTGATCAGTTGTGGATCTACCCTCCCTAAAACCGCATTGAAAAGGGTCTATATTTTGTTGATTTCAAAATAATGAATCAAGCGTCGGTTTACTATTTTCTCAAATAGTTTGCATAAGCAGCTTGTTAGGGCTATAGGCCTATAGCTGCTGGCTGAAGACGGGTCCTTGCCTTCTTTAAGAATAGGTATTATTATTGCTTCCCTCCAGGCGGACGGAATATAGCTGGCAGAGAATATGGCATTGAAAAGCGATAGGAGTGTTTTGTGTGCTTCGGGGTTTAAGTGTTTTATCATCTCGTAAAGTATTCGATCCTTTCCAGGGGCAGATTTATTACAACAATTTAGTGCGGCCTGAAATTCTGCCATGTTAAATGGACGGTTGTAGGGTTCATTTCTGTCTCCTTTGCGATCCAGAGGCAGTCGCTCCGCTTGTCGCTTGTGTCTCAGGAATGTATCTGAGTAATGGGATGAACTGGAAATGTACTGAAAATGTTCTCCTAGAGAATCAGCTTGGGCCTCAAGAGTGTCTCCTTGTGTATTCACTAATGGTAGAGGATGAGTTTCACGGCCTTTTATCTTGTTTACCCTAGTCCAAGCTTTTCTTTCATCTGTATAAGAATTTATGCTGGAGATGTATCTCTGCCAGCTTTCCCTTTTGGCACGGCGGCGTGTTCTTCTTCCTTCAGATTTTATTTTCTTGAAGCTGATAAGATTCTCTGTAGTCGGAGAGTCGCGAAGGTGATTCCAAGCCTTATTTTGTTTTTTTCGCGCTTCTCTACATTCATCATTCCACCAGGGAACACGTCGTTTAGAAGGCAATCCATTTGTTTCGGGGATACATATTGACGCCGCATCAACAATAAACGCTGTCAAATACGCCACTGCATCATCGATAGGAAGTGTAGAGATGTCTTCCCAGTTCATGTGCGTGAGTTCTTTGTAACGCTTCCAGTCGGCTGACTCGACTTTCCAATGGGGGACCCGTGGAGAGCACTCATCTGCTTTTGTTAATTTTATGACAATGGGAAAATGGTCGCTCCCATATGGATTCTTAATCACGTTCCACTCTAGGTATGGTACGAGCGTGCTAGATGCAAGGCTTAAATCGATAGATGAATATGTTTTGTTTGCCATGCTGTAAAATGTAGGCTCTTTCTTATTTAGTAAGCATGCACCTGTAGAGAGGAGGAAGCTTTCTACTAGGCGCCCTCTAGCATGGGCGCAACAAGGGCGTTGTTGCGGTCTTTTCGGTAAATGGCATACTGCCGGAGAAAGTTCGTGTGGGAAGAATTAAGATGTGTTTCTTGGACACACAGCACCCTTGGATTGTACTTATGTAGGAGTTCCTTAATGTCATCTAGATTGCGGAGTAAACCCCTAACATTCCACTGTACTATCTGTGTATCCATTTTATATGTGTTTTGTGCCGTGTGTCTAAGAGAGGTAAATTAGGCTAGCTCACGAGGCCTTTCCAGGCCCCGTGATGGGGGTTTTTCCTTTCTTCCCGGCGCGCTCGAGGGAGCTGCGCTGTTCTTTGGGCGTCTGAGACGCCGGTGTTTTGTTTGTTGTATCCATCACCTCGTCTGAGGCGGTGGATAGTGCCCGCTCAGCGGGCACGTTTGCACGGGTTTCGGGCCTATCTGCACGGGCAGTGGCCCTGGGTCCCCCAGACCCGCGGGTCTGCTGGCCCTCCTTGGCAGGGGGCGGAACAGCACTGGCTGCTCCAGCCAGGGGGGCTGATAGCGTGACCGCCGTCACACTCCGTGTGACTTGGGCGGCCGCCGAATGATGTGGCGTTGCCCCCCGGCGCGCCACATCGGTGTAGGACGGATTAGACTGGTTGTTCGTCGAGAAACGTTTACGTGCCTCTTGGAATGATAGGTTGAATTTGATTTTCAGTTCGATGATTTGCTTTTCTTTTTTCCACGATGGACACGAACGGGAGTACGCTGGGTGATCTCCGTCACAGTTAGCACAGTGGGTGGTGAAAGTGCAGGTATCAGATGAGTGCTCATTGGATGCACATTTTGCACAGGTGGTGCACCCTCGGCAGCTTTGCGAACCATGCCCGAACCGCTGACACGTGAAGCATCGGCGCGGATTCGGGATGTATGACCGTACACGGAGTTTGCAGTATCCAGTTTCTATCGAGTCTGGGAGGTTACTCGTTCCAAAGGTTATGATTACATGTTTTGTTGGGATTTGCTTGTCATCGCGCCTGATGGTGATTCTTTGGACCTTTACTACATTCTGATCTTGCCACCCCTCGAGTAGTTCGCTCTCACTAAGATCGATTAGGTCATCTTCAGAGATGACACCGCGGACAGTGTTCAATGATCTGCGTGGGCCCACTGATACAGGGATGTCTCCAAAAGCAATGAGTTTTGATAATTTGCTGTACTGGGTCTTGTCACGAACTTCAAGAAGAAGGTCGCCGCTTCCCATCTTAGTTACTTTGTAGCCTGGGCCTAGTGATTCTGTCAAAAATTTTGAGACAAAAGGAGATATTGTGCGGACTGTCTTGGTTTCGTGCTGACTGTGAATTACATGATACCTTGGGAAGATTTATTTTGGCTGCATGAAGAAATTAAAGGTTTCATCGGTGCGCCCCCTCTTGGAGCGATCAGGGAGTGAAGGGAAATTGGATTCCATGAAAAGATAGCTATATTCGGCAGGGATGGCCGCCACCCACCATGAAGCCCAACTAGGGGACGACACAGGACAAACGATTCAGTTCTGTGCACGCCAACGGTGCATCCCCACTATAACCAAATACCTATACTCAAGGCTGGATATAATGCACAAGGTTAACCCTTGCTGCCCATGAAGTCGGAAGTAAAAGGAAAATAAAGAGAGGACAGGAAAGATTGAAAGTGAGAGAAAAAGACAAAGATTGTAGAAAAGGACAGGAAAGGGCAACTACCGATTTCCCCCGGGTGGGTCAGTCCGGGGGTGCCGTCTACGCGAAGCGGAGGCCAAAGAGGTGTGTTGCCTCCACCGAGGGGCCATAAAGGTCCAAACCCCGGTATTGACTCAACCCCCAGGATCCCCCTTTCCCCGGACACGGCTAAGCCGCGCACGGCTACACGCGGAAGGGTCCAACCCTCATGTGTTCGGGTACGTGGTGTCGCAAAACACCAAACGCCTGCTTGCGCAGACGCCCCTGCGGGGGGTGTGAGCAAACATCCGCCTATGATCTTAGCGGGCCTATTTAAGGGGCTCCGCAATGGATCTTTTTGTATTCTCTTCTTTCCTATTTTGTTACTATGGAATAAACGGTGTAAGTTTCGCACTAGAAATTGTCTTGCACCTGCCTGAACGTGATGGTCATGCAGACAACGCCACGCTACTTCTTTACCTCAGTCGAGGTTCTAGTAACTAGCGTCGCAAAAAGATGCAATCTTAGCACCTTATCAGATGCATTTAATGGAAAAATTTACACTGCATAAAAAACTTCGCGCTGACATTTATATACAATGGAACCCAGTTGATATGTCCTCACTGTTGGTTGCATTTTTCTGGACCCGACCTAACTACAGTTGACTCCCATGCATTATATTCCGATTTGTTACGACACCATTCTGTAATGTTCCCACACCCTATGTTGTGCTTGATCACGGCGGTCACGTAAATTTAGTGGTGGAGATGGAAAAAAGCAACCGATTCGTGGCAACAAGTGACTGAACTTGCATAAGCCAGGCGCTGCACAAGCAAAGACAAAGCGTGCACAGAGCAGTTGGCGAAGCATCCGAAAAAGTGTGCATTGGTTAAAACCTGCCGGGAACCACGCACACTGGACCAAATTTACCGAGCGCAGGGCTACATTTGCGGCCTACAAGGATCTTACTTGCGCTGCATAACCACCGTTTTTTTAAAAATCAGCTTCGCTGTAATAGAGCCATGTTATGAGGTGAAACATGCAACATATTGCGGCGAAGCAGATCAAGAGTGAAAAGGGGCCACTGTCATGAAACATCGTACAGGTCTCTTAATTATACATGCACACACACACATGCTGTCCCCGGTCACAGTACGAGTGCCGAGACGTCTATAACCGGGCTGGCAGTCATTCAGAGCTGCTTCTGATGCTGCTGTGGCGATTTGCACCCTTTCTTGGTGTTACGTTTTCCCAGCTGTCACATTTTTTTTCTGTGGTCCCTTGAAAAACATATCAATGGCGCCCTACTGTACCAGCAATATTTACTTCAATCTAGCATCACAAGGCTTTGTATTAGGGCCAACATTCAGCCACTAGCTCAGCACAGAATAGTTTCTAGTAGGAGTGCGCGAATAACGAAAAGTATATTTCGAATGAATATCGAACTGATTCAAGAAAAGAAAGCCGAATATTGCATCAAAATTAAATAAGAAAATTTTCACAAATTTTAATGCTTACAAATTGTGGTCAAGAAAACACAGCGCTGCACATGCTCAGGAGTCTCCTAGCATTGTGTAACAGTAATGTAGCAAGCTATCACTAACTTAGGTACATAGAAATTAAGATACATAGTACAGTCAAATCTTATTAAAGGGAACACCAAATTAATATGCCAGCACTGATTACAGCTCAGTTATAATATATGAAGGTCTGGAAAATATGCTTTTTTATCAATAGAATTTCTGTTGAACAGAATCAGGTGTTCCTTTTCCTCTGTAACTAATGAATTAATGACGTTCATTTGTATTGAATACCAATGAGGTGCTCAGTTTAATAGTGGACCTGTGTTTTGTGACAATCTTTTGTTTACTGCATAGGAAGTTTTGCTGTCCAGTTTATCTCCATTGCTGTCAGGTTTATCTCCAAAATACACAAGGGCTCTCCCAACTTTACGGCAGGTGGGTTGTCGTAAAGCCAGTCAGTGAGACAAAATGACCACGCAACAAGCGACTCAATCATTGCTCCGCCCCCTTTGTACAGTCGCTTTCATTAGTGAGGTAGTTTGGCGGATTTCCGAGTGTTGCGTCGCTGCTACGAACACATCCGAGCCGGTTCAGCAACAAACCGTAACTTTAGTGGAGGACGTCCGATGAAACAGCACCGATTAGGCCCTATGGCCTAGGCAGTGTTCACCACAAATTTGCCACTGGCCAATGTGGTAACGAGCCGCAAGCTGCAGAATGCTTGCGGCTAATACGTTCATATCATGTGCGGTCCCAACATAAAGTGTGCAGGTTAGATTGACGACTGTTGAAGCAGTGTGAAGTTCGTCGCCATGCGATCCGCATGCTTATCGGCAGCTCATCGGCCCAATCTTCTAACATGCTTTTGCACTTTACGAAATACCCGATGCTGCTTTGCCATTCCCTCCTGCATACTCACGTTGCCGCGTCCACAACATGTACTACGCCCTCCCTTGGCTCTCGCGATGCGCGCGCCTTTCCACACTTGCAGGTAAGGGAAAAGTATTTGACGCGTGACGAGGACATTCCACCCACGAAGGTTAAAAGGCATAAAAGAGCTCCACCTGGGAGACGCCCACTTTCTGGCGCCCCGACCTCGAATTGGGCCATACCTGCCGCAACCCGTGAGTGACCTCGTTGACTGACTGATGCGCAACGAGGCAAGCCTGTTTATTACCTATTAAAGAGTGGACTTTCCCTCTGCAAGTGTTACTTATCGCTCGCAGCAATAAACAATGTTAGAGCTGACATGGCTGGTTG
Organism: Dermacentor silvarum; assembly: GCF_013339745.2. Classification (NCBI taxonomy): domain Eukaryota; kingdom Metazoa; phylum Arthropoda; class Arachnida; order Ixodida; family Ixodidae; genus Dermacentor; species Dermacentor silvarum. The sequence goes on along the minus strand of NC_051163.1, from coordinate 2,535,272 downwards.
CCTTATTTCGTCAGAACCCAAGGTAGCTGCGATTACATGCGCTACCAGTCGGGGAGTAATACGGAACAACTGTGAGTCGCTAGATCCGAAGCTTGCCTTCTGCCCTTGCCTCCTGCAGAGCGGACCTCCACATATAGTGCTACCAACGCGAAGCGAATTTGGCAACACGGCGAACTTTTTTTTCTGTGTTGGCGCTAGGACTACCGACGTTCCAGCAAACAATGGCGACAGACTTGTCCGACTTCCCAAATCTGTTCATGTTGTCGGATGCAGAGGCACAAAATCACATTTGGAGGACCACAGACGGCATAATGATCTTCTTTCGTTTAGTATTGAGGAGAAAGTAAATAAAACACATGGAGATCTCGAGGAATCTGTCCTCAAAGGTGTCTTCACAGAAACGCTGGGTGCACATGCCAGCTCGAATTAACCAACAGAGAATTGGACAGAAACAAACTGAAAGTACGACAGGTAATTGCAAAATTCTACAATCACCGCAAGAAAATAAAGATTCTAAAAAACTGCTTGAAGCTGAGGATTTCTGAGGATTTTTCTGTAAACACAAGAAATAAAACTGTGGGACAGTGCCACTGCTAACAAAAAGAATGGCCAAAACGTCAAGCTCATACGATAAGCTTAAAATAGACAATGACATGTTCGAAAGGGATGAGGAACGAAACATCCGGGTTCCGCTTAACCGGCAAGATAAACGCAGTCTGAACTACACCCCCAGAGAATAAGCCGTATGTGTGTATTCAGTTAAATGCACAGAGCATCGTTAACAAAATAGTTGACCTGGAAAAGTATCTTGATCACACACCAGCCACATACAGTGGAATCTCGATGATACGTTCACGGCTAATACGAATTTCCGGATCATACGAATTTTTCTGAGGTCCCGGCCGAGCTCCATTACTTTGCAACGTGCTAGAGAACGGTTGTTACGAATCGATTTGCGACCCCGTCAGTTGATACGAATAAACGCCGCCCCACCGACGGCCGTGTAAGAGAACAGCGCGCACTCACGCGCATTTTCCCTTTCTCTTTTGGTGTGGAGCGCGGATGCGATGCCGGATAGCACGGAAGCCGCGACTCGGCGCGAAGAGTTTGCAGCGGTGGCGCTTTTGTTGCTTTAGTGCTTTTCTTTTTGTCTCTTCGCTCGCTGCGGCAGACGCGCTTCCCCACGCGCGGCCGCCGCAGCAAGCGAAGGTTCGTGCGGTCTATCGCTTCAACGGAAACTGAGCGACGTAATCACAGTGCATACAAAGGTCAGAGCCGTATGGAGATCGCTTTCAAGATACGGTGCGCGCGACAACACAGATAGGCGGCACAGGCGTAAAGTACAAGAAAACGCACGAGCAAACGCGACTTCCGTCGCGTTTGCTCTCCGCTGTGCGTTTGCTGTCCGTGAAGGCGCGCGTCCTTCCTTTCACTCGCATATACGACGCGCGGTGACGACTTTATCGCCCTTGGACTCGTGCTCCATGTCTCATGCTCCTCCTCCGCATCGCATTCGTTGATCTCCTCTCCCAACGGTAGGCGCACCTCGTGCTCGCTACCGCCCTTGTCGGCAAGACTTTCCCGCGGAAGCCGCAATTTCGTCTCACGCGGCTGCACTGTAAGTGGTATGCGTATACATGGAGTTCTATGGGAGGATAAACGGGAGTCGGAAAAGGCCGCGTTGTAGCCAGTTCTGCGCTATAAACGGTAACGTTATAAGTGATCTATACTGTAAATGCTTTTTACGTACGTGTGCCTGAGTGAGTTCACCTCTCGACTCTTTAATTTAGCTAGTTTCAATTGTGTTTTGATGATACGAATTACGGCTAATAGGAATTTTTTCGTGACCCCGTGAGATTCGTACTATCGAGATTCCACTGTATCATGTGCTTGACAGAAACCTGGTTGCACACTGATGTCGAGAGCGATGAAGTAGTACCAGCAGGCTACAGAAGGCTCCGCAAGGACAGGAATTCTCAGGGTGCTGGCAAAGCAATTATTTTCCAAGAGTGACTGCAAACAACTAGACTTCCTGACATTTCTGGTATTGAGTGTATTCTGATTAGGCTTTTCAAGCAAAGCTTATTATAAGGCACAGATTTCGGTGGTGTCCGTGTCAGAAAACTATTATCAGCACTGGCTGGCTCGTTGGCACCCCTCGGCATGCGCTTGTGCCACCGCTCCCGCGTTTATCGTCTGCTTCCACAGCTGGCTGCGTTGCCGCGCATCATTCCAGCATAGAATATCAGTTCTCTTCTGTCGTTGTAATGGGGAGGCCGCGTTTACGGGGGTATGAGCCATTCATTGTCTTACATAACGAATAGATTTAATTTTGAAGCAATTTAATTTCGAGAAAACGCAAGCAGCAATGGCGGGCAAATACTGCTAACCATGTCGCCGAGCGAACTCAAGACATCAAATGCAAGCGACAATGGCAGACTGCGGGCATACAGTCAGTGACGTCATTCTCTCCCTCGCAGCCGTCACATCATGGTTACAGTTTAGGTGCACCCAGGACAAGCGTTGCTTACCCCCATTTTCTGGTAGGGAATGGGTTGGTTAGTTTTTTTCTAAGAGAGTTCTCCCTGATTATTTGAACATTTTATCGCCACCCAAACAATGACAGGACCTTTTTTGAGGCACTGAGCGAATCCTTATGCTCTAGTAGCATTCCCTCTTGTAACGCTGAGCTTGCTGGTGATTTTAATGTGCCTGCTGTCAAGTGGCACAGTGAAGTCCCTGAACCCTAAATACTACTGCTGAACTGTTTCCAGATTTGATCTTTTTTTAGAACTTCCCTCAAGTGAAGGAACCTACCTGCATTTAAAAATACATCAAATCAATTTTACATCTTTTCCTCGTGAATAGCAGCCTGCTTTGAGGAAATACAGTCAGCATATCTATGACGGCATGTATCGCATCTGGTTCTGCTGCTAGCAAAAACAAGGACGTGCGCATAGTCCCGAATTTCACACGCGCCAATGACGTTGCTATTTTAGATTTGTTTGACAATCCGATTTTTCAAGCGAAGCTTGTATTGCCTCACAATTGTCAGCAGTGGCGGTTTCACGCTAAAACCCGACTGCTCCCAAAGTAGAGCAGATTCGGGGAAAGCTGCGCCGGATCACGTGACACGTGCGACCAATCCGGGTCGTTTGGAGTGTCGTGGGGAGGGAAAGGGAAGGAAAGGCGGTTGGTGTGTACTCCGTCGGGCTTCCCTCGCCTCACATCAGTTCCAGCGACTGAATGGGAAGGCCTTGCGTGGTGTTTTTCGCCGAGGAGCAGGCTGCGTTTGAGTAACGGCGCCGCAAACTCATTTATTCTAGCGTGAGGGCTTCCGAAGCCCAGGCGAAATGTCAGCGAAGAGCCACGGACCCCAACTTGCGGGAGTGCTATGTTGAGGCCAAACATCAGCGAAGAGCCACCGACCCCGAGTTTAGGGCAAACGAAGTGGAACACCTGCGACAGTGCCGTCTTGCCACAAGCTTCGCTTACCCCCATTTTCTAGACAGGGGAAGGGGGCTGGTGAATTTTTTGGTTGCTTTAATAAACTTTTTCAAGCACAAAATTGTCTGTTCTAAACCGTCAATTTTAATGCAGGAATTGTGAGAACAGCTTGCAGAAAGCACATTGCACACATGAAGAAAAAAAGTTACTACTTGTAATAAAGTTCCCACGAGGTGATCAGTGTTGCTGACCACCATGCCGAAAAGGTCTCTGCATAAAACAAATTATCCTGTGGTCGTTTACGATGTAGCGGCATACTTCGCACTTTCCACATTGAAAATTAAGTTTTAATTACCATCATCTTATCGAAAAATTATATATATATATACACACACACGCATCATACAGTTGAACCATGATATATTGAATCTGAAGAAGATCACAAACAATCCAAAATATATGTAATTCGACATTCTTGATTCCGCTCACAAAACTTGGGACACAGTGTTGCCTTTCATAACTTTTGCCTACAATACTGCAAAACACGAGACCACCGGATACAGCCCATTTTATCTCCAATACGTCCACCAACCTCGTACAGCCCTCGATTCTATCCTACCGTTCTCCGAAACCGCCGAAACTTTTCTGGCCGAAACACTTTGCCGTGCAGAAGAGGCCCGGCGCATCATCCGCCTTCGTACTTTTGCCTCCCAAGAACGCTCTAAAACCCGTTATGACGAGCGCCATCAGCACATATCGTACGAGAAAGGCGATTTGGTGTGGCTATGGACGCCACTTCGGAAGCGCGGCCTATACTAAAAGTTCTTGGCCCATTACACCGGCCCCTTTGTTGTTATGGCACGTCTCAGTGATGTCACGTACGTGATATGTCGACTCTTGTCTACTGGCCACCGCTCAAGCAAGACCAACGTCGTCCATGTCGCCCGTCTTAAACGTTTTCACCACCGGAACTCCAACTGACTCGCCCGGTGGGCATCGTCTGCAAAGGGGGAATTGCTACGATACGGGGGGACGCTTGGAAGTGAAGAAAGACGACGTAAGTTCGGACTGTGATCTCATCGGTCTCCAAGCCTCTCGCATCCATCATTTTCATTAATAAACGCATCTCACTGTAACAGTATATTAAATAAAAATTCTGTACAGAAATTTTCAAGGCGATTTTACAGCTGTTCCATGTACACAATAATTCGTTATATGTGGGTTCGATATATGTGGGTTCGATGTATATACATACGCACACATAAAAAAAATTATGGGTTTTACGTGCCAAAACCACCATCTGATTATGAGGCGCGCCGTAGTGGGGGACTCCGGATTAATTTCGACCACCCAGGGTACTTTAACGTACACCTAAATCTATGTACCCGTACGGGTGTTTTCTGCATTTGGCCCCCATTCAAATGCGGCCGCCGTGGCCAGGATTTGATCCCGCGATGTCGTGCTTAGCAGCCCAACACCATAACACATATATACAGTGCAGTCCACTTATAACGATACCGAGAAGAACAAGAAATCCGATCGTTATAACTGATCATCGCTATATCTGGACTGCCAAAAAAAACTCCGAATATACTTTTGCAGTCCCGAAACCGTAATTTCCACTTGCGATAAAAAATCAACGTTGTAGAAAGTAGGCTGTGAAAAATAAGTTTTATTTATACCGCTAAATAGCGTATCAAAGGCGCGCTGAAATAGAAATTTGCACTTGCTTTCGCGGAAGTTTCGGATTCACAATCGCCGTGTGCATCGCATTCGTCAGCTGCGTGAACACCGGCGGCTATAATTTAGCGTGCATGAATTCAATGAGCAACTCGGTCGACGACATTGCACTTTGGTTGAACATTGGGGTCGGTGTCAAAGACGGGCCATTGTCAATCTCGTCGTCACTTCTGCTGCTGTCGTCGCCTCCGTCGTACAATGCCGCCGTCTGTCACGACAACGATCGCCCCCCATCAGAGCCTTCATGATCGTGGCGCTCCCGGTTTTCATAATCGTCGATATCATCGACTGAGCGAGCCCGTACTTTTTAGAATCTTGCAAAATTTGCCGTTTCGTCTCAAGTAGTGCAACTCCCGCTGATTCCGCACTCGTTGAGAGAGAGAGAGAGAGTGGGAGGGAGCGCAGGTGTCCCTCGCTCATCGCTTTATTCTGCCACCCCCCCCCCCCCCCTTCTATGGACGCTCGCACGACCGCCCGCGACGCGGACACGAAGCAGCTGGCGCCAACTTGTGCACGCTGCGCCAACTTGCGATGCTCTCAGTGGCTTTCGTTCGCAATCGGCATGCGGGCGGGATGCGCTGCGTGGTAATGGCGGCAGATACGAACTCACGTAGGCAAACATTTCGCCATGTCTCGGTTAGAGACAACTTAGGAGCGCAAATTTCACGATTATTCTGCATGAAAAACACCGCCCAGAAGCAAAATTTTAATCGTTAAATGCAATATGCGGTGAATAATGTTATATATGTGGTGAATCGTTATATATGTTTTTTTTTCTAATAGCCTTAATGCATAAGTTGATACTCTTAAGTCGACTCATCGTCATAACTGATATATCGTTATATGTGGTATCGTTATATGTGGACTGCTGTATATGAAAGAAACGTTTTGAACATCAAATTTAATTTTATGTTGAATTTCGCTCGAACAGTCTGGGACCCCACCTATAACCCCTTTTATGCATGGTGTTCGGTGCAGGTGACCACCATAATAAAAATTGCAATGCAGCGTCAAGTTGATCCACAACATATTTTCGCTAATACAGCCAGTAGGATATACTCCTGTGCAACTTGTTACATCCGAAAAATGTTCCGTGTAAGTTCACATACTACGCTGGTTCCTTATCGAATACAGTTAAACCTGCTTATAACGAACCTCCATATAACGAATTCCTGGATATAACGAAGTTTTTCTATTCCCCGTCGTTACTCCATAGAAGCACATGTATTTGAGACCTCTACGTAACGAAGTGGCAGCGGGAGACCCCCTCGATATAACAAATTTTCCCCGCCGACAACCTAGAGATTTCGCCCCAAATTTTGTCATTTTTGCGCGTGCAGCAACCGGAAGCACCTTCTCCGCCACGACGGACTGCGAAGCGAGCGCACATGTGCGTGCGTGGGAGCATACGCGAGGTGGGCCTGCATCCCTCGACCCGGCGATCTCGCCGCCGTGGGCGTGACCTTTCCCCCTCCTTTCATTAAAACCTGATCCTGCCGCTTGCTGCAGCTCGCCTAGCCTGCCAAGCCGGTACTCCCCTTTTCCAGTTGATGTTTCCGACGTGCTGGCAGATGCTGTGACACATCACACTCGATGAGCGCGGACACGCGCTGTCAAACGCTGGCGGCATGTGGAAGCGCCGCTGCAGAAGCGAGCAAAGTGACCTTCGTGCTGTTGTCTATCGCTTCAACATGAACTGAGCGCAGAGAACGCACAGCACGCACAAAGCTACAAGCCGCCGACGCACCTACACTGCCTAGACTCTGCCCCAACGCAGATCGCTTTCAAGATACGGCCCGCGCGACCGCCTGTCGCCGCGCAGTACGCAGTTGATGCCAGAGTACAGTACAACGCCGCCCGCTACCCCCCCCCCCCCCCTCCTCGCTCCCTTGCCGGTGCCTCGAGCGCAACGGAAGAAGGCGCGCGCGAGATTTAGACGCTGTCGTCGGCTCCCCTCGCACTTTTTCACTCGCACATACAGCATACGGAGCGCGGTGCCTGCGTTATTGCCCTTGGACTTTATACGGAACATCTATGAGCCAAAACCAATTTCAGGGCCACAACGCGTCATAGACACCATCTTTAGATAGAAAATACGGATCTCAAGGGCTTTTGCTGGCGGAAACCGAAAATACGTCATAGCTGTCGCCCTCGGCACTTTGTGCAGCCAACGCTATCGTCAAGACACCAAGGCAAGCGACATGAAAAGTCAAAATGGCTGCTCGGGCCGGCGCGAGGTGGCAGTTCGCAACGTACGATGTGGGAATGATCCCACAGTTGCGACGCAACAGCGGGGTTACTAATGCATTGGGTTCTATGGGAGTTGTGCCAGGACCGGCCGAAAACGACGTAACAGCCGGGAAAACGCAGCACCCGGGGACGTAACAGCGGGGTTCTACTGTAACACTATACGACGCTACGACGCCATCGTGACGCTCACTCTTGGTTTCCGATGCCCCGCACTTGTGCGAAACGACACGCGTCCACGCATCCAGTACCTGGTGTGACATTCCAAGGATGAGTGCTTCGACGAAACGAAAAACGGGTGCGCGTTACAATCGAGGGCGCGTTAGAATCGAGTAAATACGGTAAGCGTTTCTTTTTCGAATTTTCGCGCCGAACCTGCATATACGAAATCCTCTTTATAACGAAGTTTTCCGGGAATTTGTCAATTTCGTTATATCCAGGTTTAACTGTATATCAAATATTCAAAAGGTCATATAGTAGCTATTAGATTCGAGAGTCGAATTATTCGAACGTTCTCTATTCGATTTGATTCGGCGATATTCAAGTATTCGCAAACCCATACTTTCTAGAAATAAGTTTTTATAATTACTTTACAATGGCCACCATAGGATACCACATGCAACGCACATTCATGCACCCTTCAGGCAATCGTCCAGAACGAATCTTGAGAAATTAATACACAAAATTTTTCCCAAATCAGCAGAAGTAGGAGCACAGGCCCACAAAGCTGCAAACATATTTGGCACAGATTGGTACAGGAAAATCGAGAACAGAAATCTTTCTTTGTGATCTTGTTTAGATGACGACAATTACGCAGAATCATCGGGTTTTGCCTTTTCTAACCAAGAGAATGTGAAAAGCCCACAGACTCAACGATAGTTCAATAATGTCTTTAGCAAGCCTCTTAACCTCTTGTATAACTTTGATCTCGGTGTGTGGCATGTTGAAGGGCCGTCTGTGAATACGTTTGACCTCACCAGTACTAATGCAATGCTTCAGAAGCAACCTTTCACACAAGAGACTGCCATCAGAGCCAAATGTCCAAGTAGGAGACAAGCAGACAGCAGATTGCCGAGGCAAGGAGGTCCAGAGCAATCATACTGGTGAAGTTGCTGTGTGCCAGTGGAGATGTCAGTGTAGATATTGTGTACGGCCGAAAAAGTGATTGATGACTGCTGCGATAGCGACACGATGTGAGATATGCTTTGGGGAAGTACAGTCAAACCGACCTATAACATGTTATATTCAAGTGCTAATAAAATTCCATTACTAAAACCAAAAAGAACACACAGGACACCATTTTAATTAGACAAAGAATTACATTCGAACCTACTTATATACTGCCGTGGCACCGTGAACTTTTATGTGTTCTACGGTAAAATAAACCGCTTACTCCAATGTTCTCATAAACCTGGCTACTAGGTGTCTGTATGGAAAGAAAAAAAGCAAAATCCTGAGGGAGAAAAAAAATAAATAAACGCTAGCTTGCCTGCATGCGGCACATGCCTTCACGGCACTCGCATTGTGTGCCGCGCACACCACCTGCCTTTGCCGTAACTCGAGCTCCGTGCACTTCTCTCCCTTCCACCCCTCCGGCTCCTATATAACGGAGGCTGACGATGTGGCGAAGGCGTGCCAGGCATCGAGCGACAAACTCAGGGAGCACCTTGTTAATAAGAGCGGAGCATGGTCAAGAAGCCACAATTACTGCACTAGCAGGAAAACGCAGGAGGAGTAGTCGCCAGTCCCTCGCTCGCAGCGCCATCAGCGAGAAACACTAAGCCTCGCTACACAAGTTCCGGCCGTCAAGTGAAAACACCCAAAAAGACTTAATTTGTAAAATAATTTGGTGTTAATATATAGATATTAAACTCGCAGGTGACACGTTTATCATGTAGAGGGTGCAACGGGCATTCTTGTATGTGTATATACAGTAAAATTTCCATATGACAAAGTTATAGAGGGAGCCAGAATTACCGTAAAAACCCGCATATAATACGGACCAGCATATAATACGAGGTGTTATTTGGGGACAGCAATAACGAAAAAAAAAAAAAAAAATTTTTTCATCCGCATATAATGTGAGCGAGGAAAACCCACAGAAGGCATTTATAATCTAATCTCGTTAATTTGAACACATTTAATTCGAACTGACACTGCCATCCCGTCAAAGTTATGCGTATTGCTATGGGCGAAAACGCCCGGTAATTTGAACACGAAAGCATTTGCGACGGTTAATTCGAACATACGGCGCACCAACAATGCCCTCAGCAGCGCTCCAAATCACGCGGCGGTGCCTCCGACCGGCATTGCTCAGACACCGCCACAGTGCAAAAGCTTAGGATAGACCCCTCAACGCCACGCGGAGAAAAAGGAAACGAAAAAAAAAAAAAAAAACGTGTGGCGGCAATTTCACTCTCAAATAGCAAGGTCGCTATTTTACCGTCGCGCCAAAACACGCTTGTACGAGCCGACGTCTCGGCCGACTTCCCGACAACGGCAGAAAACAAAACTTCAGGGAAAGGGCTAAGTTGGCGCCGTGCCGACGGGAGCTAGTCGAAGGTGGGGGGAGCTACGAGGGAGTTGAGAGGGATGGCAAGGGGAGCCACTGCGACAGAAGCGACGACGTTGCCAAGGCCAAATGTGCTTATCTGCCGCCGTTGCAACTTTGAAACTGGGATGTCATCCGAGCCGTGAACGTTGCCCTCGGTGACGCCGAAGTGCCGCCCTGCGGCGCAATTTTGGATGGCCTCGGCAGCTAAAACAACTTTCGTTTTAAAGGCAGCTGGGTACTACTTTTGCAGTCCCGACATCGTGCGAGATAGACTAGCGAACGTGCAGATTGTTAGCGTGGTCAAAATGGTGCCCGTTGAAAGCAGCAGCAGCCTACCGACGCCACCGCAAGATGACGCATACTCCGCTAAGAGTCTTGATGATGATAGCAGTAAGCAAAAACGAACCCGAAACTGCAAATTTTACGCTGAAAACTTTAGGATCAGCATATAATACGAGGCAGAAACTTTACATGGTAAAATTTAGAAAAAAACCTTGTATTATACGCGGGTTTTTACGGGAATCCATTATATCCCTTACTTCGTTATATCCATTATTGCATGTACTCCAATATGAATCTCAATGAGGATTTCAAGGTGAATTTCATTTACTTTGTTATATCCCATTTAGTTATAAATAGATCTGACTGAATATCGAGTACGATTCTAACTCATACTCGATTCTAACATACACGCAATTTTTGGACCCATTTTATCGGAAAAAAAAAAGTGCGCGTTGGATTGGAGTAAATACGGTAATTTAGGGAGGAATGGAATTCAGCTGGATGCAGCTTTTTCAATCCATGTTGCTGCAGAGGGCCACCAACCGGTAACTGTTTGCTCAAGCGGGCGTGTTAAATGGCAATTAACTGGCAGCGAGTGACTGAAAACACTTGCGGGGTTTCAGGAACTGGGTGTTGGTCCCATAGGGGCGAGTGTAAGCAAGCACAGTCAAAGAATGTATGTGTTTTGTTGTGGTTGTTGAACTGAGTGAGACCTTGCCCTTAAAAACGGGCGCTCGGCAGGAGATGGGGAAAGTTGTCTGGGCGCAGCTCGGCCAGATGCTTTGCTGCGGAAATAAATGCTGTCCTCCACCAGGCGCTGGCTCTTCCTTCGCGTTGCCACTGAGCACTCGGGCCATTGAAGGGTGCCATCAATCCCTAACAGTGGGCCTCTTCGATTATGCAATCCCGGACTGTCCGCAAACCGTCCGCGGCTTCCAGTCTGACTAGCCCTGACAAAAGGGCGCGTCACAGCCACATGATCCAGCTGTTGGGGACTCTCCGAGATTTCGGTCAAAGCACCGCGACCGTAAGTCACCCTCCTGGCTTCCGTCTGCTCTTTGCTACTCATAGATAGCCCCCTACCCAGCGTTTTCATTAGCGTGGCCTGCGAGATGGCGCCGTTTCAGAGGCCACGTCGCCAACACAACCATAAAGCTTGCACAGTGGAACCGTAGCCTGAGTGCATAGAACATGTTCGCAAAGCGCAGTTTAAGCGCAAAGCGCAAGCTAGCAAAGCGCAAAGCGCAAGCTAGCTGATTGCCTGAGAAATTTAAGTGGAATTCTCACGCGGATATAAGCAAAATCGTGGTCGTGCCACGTTGCTGTTCATGCAGAAAGCACCCTCCGACATCCTCAAAGCCCATTAGACCATCTGCTAATAAAAGGCCTGATGCGTGTCTAGGAGAGAGCGCGTGTACACTATCTACTAATCCTGCACGTAAAAAATCAGACGCAGAACTTGGCAACAGAAGGGATCAATATATATGTCAACAGTAATCCGCAAAGCTCCTATTGTATACCACCCCAGCTACTGGCGTGAAATAGCCACATGCAATATGATAGGATTCCTCGCACGCTAGTTTCACTTACCTGAAAAGCGAAATTTACCTGCTCACTGCATATATAGCAATGAGCGTGACAGATTTCACGAAACACATTAAGAAAAGCAAGCATGTGCGCCTGATCGCTGTGCTTCTCTCTTAAAAAGAACGAAGACTAAAGCTACAGCAACTAGACGGCTCATGAAAAACTTGCATGATGGCACACAAAGCACCGACGTAACAGAAGCGAAAACTCAATGCACAGTAGTTGCCGTCTGGAGCACGCAAAGGCTTTTTTTTACAACATGGCGCGCAAATCTGTCACAACATGGCATCAAACACCGTGCACATCTTTTTAAGACAGCCGTCGTCTGCTAGCTACTTGTACTTGTTCGAGCAAACATCTGCTAACAGCTCCAACAGTTCGCGGACAGTCCGGAACTTCCGGTCTGTGAAAAAAAAAAAAAAAAAAAATGAACGCGGTTCTGACAACTCTCGGACTAGTGGGCGGAGCTTCGGAAGCTGGCAAAATCGAATGCGGCACAGCAGTCCCAAGCAGTCTGGGACTCTCAGGGACTGATAATCGAAGAGGCCCAGTAATGCGCTAGCGGAGGGAGTGACCACATTTAGTCACCATACGGTACCCAGGTATTGGACACAATAGCGACATAGCTCAGGCCAAGGTGCAAAGGCAGCCTCCATTTCATGACGCAAAATCCGCCCAAGGCTATCAGCAGTTGATGGCTGAAGAACAAATAATCGTCTTCACATGATATATTGGAAGCCTCATGATATATTGGAAAATGCAACAGCTCTTCGCCCCTCTGAAATGCCAGCACTGTCGGATCATTTCATTGGCAGTTGAGCTGACCTAAAAACTAACGAGTTGAAGGAATCATTGCCAATGCCTTTCAGAATGCGGCTTGCTTTGTCAGCCTTGGACGTAATGAAATGGAAGCAGCAGCAAAGAGCTAGCGCGTCAAGGATGTAAGCAACATACTACAGCAGAACCCCGTTCCTACGTTCTGGAAAAAAAATGTGAGAAAAAACGTACTAACCGGGCAACCGTATGAACCAAAGTAAAAAAAAAAAAAAAACTTGAGACTCAACTGTAGTTGACATCTAGTAATGTGAAGCGTAGTGCTAATCGTTGCAGCATGAGACACAGATGCACACCGAGCTGAGGGCCCCCGTGCAGCCCAAGACACATGTCATTTTTGCGGCTTCAGCAAGCTTATTATGTTTGCACTGCTCGAATTCGGCCTGGGTTAGGAGCTCTCTCAAGCGTGCCATTTTGATGGGAAGTTCTGACATGACCACTGAGCACAAATCGGTTGCAGCATGAGGCGCCTCGAGTTGGTGGGGCCCAAGCGAGCCGAGATGCACAATGTTGTTCTATTTTAAGACTGCGACAGCAAAAGCAAAACTAAATGGAGCTGGCAATGCCTGCAATGCCACCAGAGTGAAACATGATGCCTGCTTCGAGCCACCCGCAGCCGATAAAAAGCGTGGAGTGTGCTTACAGTAGCACTAGGCCCTGCACGCTGCGCTGTGATACAGACAGGTGAAGATGCTTATCACAATAGGCTTGGTGGCGATAGCTGTGAATGCCGTGTGCGGCGACCCGTGAGGAGATTTGCTGGTACCAGAATAGGAAACAGAGTGTCTGCTCTGCAGGCATTTTTACGCGAGACTGGTGGGCGAGTATTGTGAGGAATCTGCCATGGCAAGCAACAACCATTCTCAATCACGTGTGCTTCGTATCTTGTTTACGTGGGATCTAGCAACCGGAAAATGTATTACATGATAGCATTTCGGCGATGTATTGGTAAGAAAGAAGCATAACTGTATTGGGTCATTTCTTGTGTTCTCGAACACGAATGTTGGCACCAAGAAATGGTACGAGGTTCTACTGTATGTAGTACAGTGTAGACCGCTCATAACGTAAGTCGTCGGAGTCGCGAATATCCGCACTGTAAGCGGCACTGCACTATAACCAAAGCAACAATTTTCAAGGCCCACACATATGCAAAACATGTGCACCGAGCCGACATGCGTATGCGACAGTCGAGGAATGCGGCAAGAATGTTTGCATTCAATTTACAGTCGAATCTCGTTAATTCGAACCAAATCACGCGGTGGTGCCTCCGATCGGCATTGCTCCGGCGCCGCCATAAAGTAAAAGCTTAGGAGAGACGCCTCAATGTTGCGCGCGAACAAAAAAAAAAAGAAACGCGGCGGAAATTTCACCCACTTTGAAATGGCAAGGTCGCTGATTCTGCGTTGCGCCGGAACATGCGTGTACGTGCAGACATCTCAGCCACGCTACCGTAGCCACGCGTAGAAAATGGCAGTGAACCCTTCTTTCTCCTTTATGCTTCCTCTACCTTCTAGTGACGTGTTGACCTTGCACGCTGCGGCTACAGCGCAGAGGGAAGCAGCAGCGCTGTCCCAGGCCGGCCAACGAAACTGCCCCCCACACCGGCAAACGCCCGCTTCCCGATAATGGCAGAAAACGAAACTTCGGGGAGCTGGCGCCGGGCCGACTGGAGCAGCGACCTGCACGGCGGCGGGCGCGCACGGTGACAGTCGAAAGTGAGGGAGCTACGAGGGAGGGCGAGGGGAGCCACCGAAGCGGCGGCGTTTCCGAGACGAAATCCGCTTCCCTGCCGCCCTCCTCCCTCACATTCCACGGTCTCCGTGTGCGCCCTTCACCGTGCTGTGCCAGCGCTGCCCGCTCCCTGAAGTTTCGTTTATTGCCGTTATCGTGATGCGAGCGTTGGCCGGCGTTGGCAGATTTGTGGCCCTCGCTCGCTATGCGCGCCGTGATATTTCACGACTCGCACTCAAGATTCTCGTTTCAGCCTCACTGGCTGTTCGTTCGCACCACGTGCCCTTCTCCTCCACTTCGTCTCTCTTCCTCGAGCACTCCTTGGGGCGCCCGTTTGAGGGGAGCGTTCGCCTTCTCCGCTGACTTCCGTACTCCCAGGCAGCTGCACTGTAACCGGTATTTTGTTTCCCGCAACTGCGCTATAGGCGATACGTGTATACATGGAGTACTATGGGAAAATTAACGGGAGTCTGAAAAGACCGCACTATATCTGGTTGTGCACTCTAAGCGGTTACGTTATAAGTGGTCTATACTGTAGTTGTCCGTAGACAACAGGACAGTTCAGCTAGCTCATCAAGGATGCAAGTGACATACTATTTGGTAGTTGGCCGAGATCCATCAGGCGTTCGTTTTTAGTGAAGCAATGATAACCAGTGAGCTTGCCGAAGAGGTCGCATAGCTTTTTCTCGCGTAAGCGCCAGTTGGTTAATTGGTCTGCGTGAGGTTCAAACCAAGCAGACACCTGTCCCCTTGAAGTAGAAAACCACATTTGCAAGCATCCTTGGATCACATCGATTGGGCATAGCGACAAGCAAATATGTGCCAAGCCATTTGTTGACAGCATTGGTGCCAGGGATGAGATAATCACGGTGCTAGCATCTCAGTTAAACCAGTGGCTTTGTTTGTCAGCATGGCAGGGCAGCCGAGGACAAGTCCGACGCAGACTTCTGTTTTGTGCTGAAACCCCTACCTCCTCCAAAATGTCACAGATAGAGGTATGAATGAAAATATATTTACAGACTATTTCGAAAGTATAAAGAAACTGCCCAGTTGACGGATCGAGTAGCCTAAAAAGCTGCATTGTCGTTTTCATCACATTTATGATCGCCGTCATCGCTCTACTCGCAACATATGCAACAGTGTGCTACCATCATATTGTACATATGCAGTTGCAGATTATGCATATTAATACAGCAAGTAGCAAACATATCAGAAAGTAGCATGACAAAACTTTTCGAGCTACAGATGAAGAATATGACATGTAGGGAAGCTAGACTCTCACGCGTCCCCTGATGCTGTTTTCCCCGCATGGCTCTTGCGTCTCCTGTAATCCGGCTTCTCCACGTAACTAAGCGCCAGTGGCGGGGCGTGTGGTTGCAGATTAGCCTGAGATGGCGTGAGTGTTGCACTGCTAACGCCACCTAATGGCCGGGTTACTCGGGCACGAAAGGAAGTAGCATGTATCTCTTTGGCTTGGGGTCGGCGAGCTGTGCAGACATTCAGCGCATGCGCCAAGACACTTCGTGGGGCCATCGCGAGAAAGGCATCGCAGTGGGGCACTGGGATGGACGAACATGACTGCGTGACTGTATGTGTCTAGCATGGGAGTGAACACATTCGCTCAGTATCCAGTTGCGGCAAGTCGAACTTCCTCGATTTGTTCTATGGGTAGTAATTCGCTTAGCAGGCTTTAGTGTATGAATGGTCAATAAATGCCCTTTTGATTGCTTACATTACTGTGTTGTCGTTAATTTGTCCCAAGACCATGTGTGAGACCCCACAAACAAAACACCAAAAATTAAAGGTTGCCCGCAGTACAGGAGTCAGTGATACAACTTGTGGGGAGTGAGTGTTGCGCCCCATTGCGCGGGCTAACACCTGTTCTGCTATCCCCCCCCCCCCCCCCCCCGGTTTTTCCCTGTCCTCCGCGTAACCGGTTCCCGCGGTGGCGCTGCGCACGCGGCGGTTGCGCTGAGGGCGGGCTGACGTCACGAGGCGGCTGCGTTTCGGCTGCTAGTGGGAAGCGTGCCTCGGGACTTCTCTCCGGGACCAGCGCACGGTACATTCATGCTTTCTTCTCGTCCGCCGACACCTTTGTGACTAGGACTGGAGCTCGCGCACGGTGCCTTTGGCCGTGCGGGGAGCGCGTACTTTGTGCTGATCTTTTTTCCTGATGCTAAGCCGACGAGCGGTGCCATTAGTGCTCGCGCGAGGTTGTACCCCGCCGAGCCGCACTTGCCGAAGGCCTAAGCCGAAGGATATTGCCAGTGCTCTTGAGAGTTGACCTATTGGTTATCGCCAGAGCAAGTAGCATAGCCGCCGGGACTTTTCCTAGCGGCGTGTCCCAGCTTGAGCCTGTGCTCTCGCCGCGACGTGCTATAGGCACCTGTTATTGTATTTTCGCCCTGGTGCGTCTCTTTGGCTCCCCGCCGCGCGGGCGTTTGTGCAGTGCTGGTGCCGACGGTTTCATTAAACGGTTTCCGTCAACTCGGGGCTTTACTGTGTTTTTGCGTGCGTCGCTCGGTAGCCCCTTGCGGCCTCTGAGCTCGCGCGCGAGCGGTGCTGGAGGCGACGGCTGACGCGGCCCTGTGGCTCGCTAAGCTCGAACCCGCGGTGGTTGGTCTCCTGTGAGACACCAAGAACCCACAAACTCAAAGGCATTCCCTGCAAGTCTTATTGGCTGGTCTGCAACCCTGTACAGCACTGCCCACCTTCTGTCAACTCAGTTCTCAACCTGCATGCAATTCCCTCACTGACATCAGTCATTTCCATGCACCCCATGTACAAGGTAAAGTATGACAATTACGCACCACTTAATGCCTCGATAGTTGTATTTCTTGGCTTCACGCTCAATCTGCTGAGCCAGTTCGCGCGTTGGAGCAAGAACCAGACATGACGGGCCTGTCCTCTCCTCCCTGGGTCTGCACATACAAGCACCACAAGCATCTTGTCAACAGCAAAATGTCATTCTAGCACTATGCTCTTGTGTGTTTACATGTGCAAACAACTCAGGAGCAGACCAATATGCTGCACGATATACTTCTATGCACAGCACAGCCCTGCTCAAAGGTGAGGCAAACCTCAGATGGGCTTGGATGCACAAGGTTGCACAATGACAAAAATATTTACTCAGGTTTTCACATGAAACATAAAAAGAATGTTGCACTTCAGACTGTAAGGTGTTGGCTGACCAATCAACACTTTCCAGCGGGGAATAAGTTGAAAGAAAAAATCAAACTGACAGGACAGCTGGATAGGCAGGAAAGACCCAGTGCTTTGCTTGTCTCTCCGATTTATTCCTTGAACTTTTTCATCAGTGAAAATTATGGCATGTTACTCTGAATGTTGCAGTTGACACAGGCAGCAAGCGAGTGACGAAAGCTTGCTGCACAAATGTACACATGAAGCACAAAAATCCTTAAGGAGTGGCTAGTGAAAATGCACTTGGAGCAGCACACAGCGACAGGCATTGGGCCTATTCAATTTTCTACCTCTGGAAAATTATGCGCAGCGC
Source organism: Dermacentor silvarum (assembly GCF_013339745.2). Classification (NCBI taxonomy): domain Eukaryota; kingdom Metazoa; phylum Arthropoda; class Arachnida; order Ixodida; family Ixodidae; genus Dermacentor; species Dermacentor silvarum. Next base: position 2,517,336 of record NC_051163.1, on the reverse strand, counting down.
CGCGGCAGCAATAAAACGCAGATGTAGCTGTGCGGTGGTGCAGGGAGCCTAAAAAAACCAAACATGTAGGCTCCCTAGTGTGATGTGGCCACACCAACTGGCAGTTAGCTGCTGCAGCAGTCACCTGACAGCATGGAGGTATCGCCTCCTCCCGACAGAATGACCGCAAGTGTCAAAATGATCCGCCAAGCAGTTCCCCAATGACCTCGTGTGCATGTGACTGAAGCGGTCGCTCTCATTGGTCTCCTTTATCTGCGGCATGAGTCGTGCCATGAAAAATAGCTCCAAGACTCATCTCGGCCATGGCACAAGACTGCTGAACTACCAAAGCTTCTGCTGTCACACCACGAGCGTTTTTCCTGTAACACAGCAGTGCCTTTACAAAACACCTCGGCATAAATGCAGACCAGGAGCAGGTGTCTGGAGACAGAAAGCTTTTATTTCTCTCGGGACTTCTAGCCTTTGTGCCTCTGCGAATTATGGAGGCGAGCATGATGACGTCCAAAGCGTCTTCTAACAAAGACACTAGAACCCTGCTTGCATTTGCCAGCATCATCGATTCTTGATCGTCATCAATTAACGATAGATTTCGTGTGGTGAGGACTACAGAGGGTACTCACTAGAGCCCTGCTTGCATTTGCCGGCATCATCAATTCTTGATCGTCATCAATTAACGATAGATTTCGCGTGGTGAGGACTACAGAGGGTACTCTGACTGACCACAAAGCCATGACTGAGTTTTATTCAAACATATCTTGAGCAAGAAGGATGCCAAGTCGATCAGGGGCTCGCCGAGAGTGAGTGAAATTTGCACTGCATTATATTATCGAAGTTCTGTATTATATATCGGCACATATTTTTAGATTGAGAAGACACATACCAAGTTCACAATGCAGGAAGCACAATTGAGTAATTAAGGAACAAAAACGATTGAAGCCACAATAGCTAAAGTGTGTTCGCAATAGCTAAACTATGTGTTCGCAATTGTGCTGCTTATATAAATGCGTCAAGTTTTTAAAACAAAGTTCTGTCTTTTTATTTTTCATTTTCTTTATTCTTTTACTCTTTTCTTGCTGGAGAAAGAATATTTGCTTCTTCCCTGCCTTTGCCCCTTACCCCCCTCCCCCCTGTTGTGCCGAAGAGTAATGTTTCTCCCATTTTTTTTTTTCAGATCCAAAATAAATGGCACAGAAATGCCTATTGCATCTCAAAAATACTCACCTCACATTTATTGCATATTGAAAGATACCTATTTGTACATCTCTACCACAATGGGCACATAGCAATATTGTTTGCAGCAGAACTGCATACGAGGACTCAGTTTGGCCACCAATAAAAGAAGGCCATTGGTGCCAAGGATGACATGATTTGCACTCACACAGGCTGGCTGTCAATGTGGATCATGGCTGGCAAGAGGAATGCCAGAGTCTTGCCTGTGCCTGTCTGTGCAATACCAATGAGGTCTTGACCTTGGAGCAGGATGGGCCAGGCTTGACTCTATACACAGGTCAAAGAGAAGTGGACCAGTTAAGAAAGTTGGCCATCTCAAGCATTTGAGGTTAAATGTGATGCTTGTGCACAACTACCCACACTCACTCTGGCAGAACTCATCTCCTGATGACTGTCAACGTTAATGCAAATACCATTCGAGTGATCACACCGTAATGCTGAAGACATCTATAGCAGTCATTCTGACACTTCCTTCCACTGCTTCAACTATGTTACCAATTGCAATTCTTCTAGATCGACACGCACTAAAGAAAGCTTTATCAGACGCTGCTTAACAACTACAGCCGGTGTTGTCCTACTGGCACTGCAGAATTGGGGTTCAGCATATCTAACCTTGAATTAGCTACGACACGATTGTATAAGCTTCTTTTTCAGGAGTAAACATTTTATTTTCATTCTCAGCTACAAAGGTGGCCGTTCCCACTTGCGCCAGTAAATTGTTGTCATGATACACGACTCACATGCTAAGCGTCTCAAGGCCCCGAAAGGGTGAGGAGGTGGCTCCTACCGAAAAGAGAGCATCTGAGAAAAAAGGTGACTTTGAGCTCCACTTGTCAGCACCACGTGCTGCACACGAGTGAAAAATCTGGCCGAGATACGCACAGCAGATACTATCCGCAGAATGTCTTCCCCCCCCCCCAAGGACCCTTCTATATTAAGAAAAGATTTGCCAGCCTGAATTGTGTGCATCTGCACAACCCCTACTGGGCCTCTCTGAGTTCTGGCAGCCCGCTGGCAGCCAGACCAGCTAGTTCCAGTCCCGATAGGAAATCAAGTGGGCAGGGATCTCAATACAACCCTAAGCGAAGGTTGCAAAATGAAATGCTGGGACAGCTGGCCGAGATAAATGTGAGCACTCTTCTGGGATGGCAACGGCCGGCTCGCTGTGTGTAGTCGGCCAATTTGTGCATTGCCCGCATGGGAATATGTTACGTTTTTCTAAGAGCTCAAGTGGTATTCTCACGCAATCGCATTCGGAGATTACCTACTATCACGAGATTTCGTGCAACTCGGCACAGGACGTTCACAGTGCCTATGTTTGAACAGCACAATAAACGCTGTCTGGTACATCCATTTCCACGACTGTAAATTTCGTGAAAATGATTGTATCACCAAAGGCAATCACTCGAGGTTATCTGGTCGCAATGATCACGTTGCCCACCGGCATTGATGAGTTGCTATTCTGTCATCATTTGACAAGACTGGCAATGCAGGATCGACGCAGGGTACCTTTATATGCACAAATTTTCTTGCCGACCTAATTGGACTGCTTGCACCTGCTTTGGAAAGTTGTTTCAGCTGATGGTGCCTCTCTTCTGGCCGCTCTAGTGTGCTGAAAGAGCAGGAGCTCGCACATGGAACTGCACTTGCACGCCGTAGACAAGAACAGTATCTATCATAATCGAGAGCAATAATCAAACATATGCGCGGTTATATAGACCTGCTGGCCATTAGCCAATCAGCACATTCTAATCACATCCACCGCCAAGTTGTAACACACCGCGGTTTTGACCCCACACACACAACCGAACATCCAACGTAGCAAAGGCTGGCTAGATGCATTCCGTCGAGTCCCCAAAAAGATGTTGGCGAGTGCTCATCACCTCTTTTTGTCGTCTGCTAGCCAGAGAACTGCCAGATCACGATTGTCCTGGCTGGTTCTGGCAGCCCGCAGGAAGCCAGAACCGTCCAGGCTGAGAAAAATGAACGCCCAACCTAAGTGTGCCGCGCGGTGGGCGGAGTAACCTGAAAAAGATGAAGACGCTCCAGCTGGCTTTAGCAGCCCGCAGGTAGCAAGAAGTGGCAAATCGAAGAGGCCCCACTGTAGTTCCCAGCAAATTCAAAAGCTCAAAGCGGTGTCGGTTGTTACAGCTCGTCTCATTAAGTAACTGGTTCTATGTACAGTAGAACCCTGCAGATGCATTTAGCACGGGACCATAGAAAAAAAAATTTAAGAGCCGGGAAATAAGAAAAATTGAGAAATGGGAGTACAGCGGAATCTCGATGATACAATCACGGCTAATACGAATTTCCGGATGATACGAATTTTTCTGTGGTCCCGGCCGAGCCCCATTACTTTGCAACGTGCAAGAGAACGATTGTTACGAATCGATGTTCGACCCGCGTTCGTGGATACGAATAGACGCCGCCCCACCGACGGCCGCGAAAGAGAACAGCGCGCAGTCACGCGCTTTCTCCCTTTATCTTTTGGTGCGGAGGCGCAGACGCGGCGCCGAACAGCGTGGAGGCCGCGACTGGGCGTGAAGAATTTGAAGCGGTGGCGCTTTTGTGGCTTTTGTACTTTTCCTCCTTTTCCGTGTGCCATCGGGCGAACGGAGTGGCTGCTGTGCTTCGGGCCGCGTTCTTTGTGTTTGCGCCATTTTGCCTAGTCGCAGCGAGCTATGTCTACCGAGATACGATCTCGGCTGATTCGCGCAGCCGTACGCCGAGGCACGGGAGCCTCCGTTGGCGCGTCTTCCGTCAACTGCGTTATCGGTGCCGATGGCACAGGGCGATTGTCTGTTTCGCTGCCGGAGTCACATGGTGCAAGATAGCGCGGCATGTAATCCACGGTGCAAGGTAGCGTGGCATGTTCAGTCGGGTGCACCTCCGCTTCTCCCGCTAATTGCCGTATTTTCTTGCCGTATAGGAGGCTTGCGCTTCCGTATTCCGAAGGCGTGCTTCGTCCAAAATTTCTTCTCCAACGAGCGACGATCCATCACTAACCTGGGAGCTCTCAGTAATCCGAATTCTGCGTGTCAAGTGAAGACGTCGGCGTGGTTTACGAAGCAGACAACTGTGGTTGCAATCTTGCCCCTGTCACAGCAGCAACCAATGGAGAGACACCTTTCAGCACAGCAGCCAATCGGAGGCTCGCTTTCATCGGAGGGCCCGTGTGACTACCTTTCGCAGACCCGCGTTTTATTTTTTTTTTTTTTTGCGTTTGTTACAAGATGGCGACTACGGATGAATTAAGAAGCGGAACGGCGAAACCTTGAGCTTTTGAACGATACCAAGATGGCGGTGCTCGGTGGCGGGAAATACGAGATATGTCTCCGTGAACTGCGGTGATGTTGTGCGATTTAAGGCTGTTTTCTGACCCTGTGCACTGACAAATGAATCTTTTTCGGGCACTTTTAGTGTGTTTTCAGCCTAACGATTTTGATGCAGCGCAGATTAGGCGTTGCAGACACCGAAACGTGTGGTTTTCAAAAATCGATTTTTTTCTCGCGATTTTCGCGATCTGATCCCCGCATTTGCCTAGTTTTATTTGCGTTTCGATGATACGAATTTCGGCTAATACGAATATTTTTCGTGACCCCGTGAGATTCGTATCATCGAGATTCCACTGTAGTGTTGAACTGCACACAATATTATTTTAACTCTTACGTGTGAAAAAAAACTCGTAGTTTCGCCCGACAGCCGAAGTGTCAATTGCGAAAGTAAATTAGTAGACAGTTATACAAAGTAAGAATAATAGTTTTATCGTCCGTATAAACTTGTAAACATTTGCTTATTAAGTATATTAACAAGCATGGTGTCAGCGCCCACAGGCAAACATGAACACATCACACTCAATGAGCGTGGACACGCGCTGTCTAACGCTGACGTGAGGAATTTAAGCGCCGCTGCAGAAGCGAGCTAAGTGACCTTCGCGGTGTTGTCTATCGCTTCAACGCAAACTGAGCGCCGAGAACACACAGCACGCACCTACACTGCCTAGACTCTGCCCCCAACGTAGATCGCTGTCAAAATATGGCCAGCGCGACAGCGCGCTGCCGCGCAGTACACAGTTGACGCCAGAGCATAACGCTGCCTGCTATCCCTCCCACCTTGCTCCCTCGCCAGTGCCTCGAGTGCAACGGAACAAGGCGCGCTTCCTTCCTGCTTTTCTTTCTTTCGCGCGCAAGATTTAGACACAGTCGTCAGCTCCCCTCTCTCACGCTTTCACTCGCACATACAGCATACGGCGCGCGGTGACGGCGTTATCACCCTTGGGCTTTATACGGAACATCTATGAGCCAAAACCAATTTTAGGGTCGCAACGCGTCATAGACACCATCTTTAGATAGCAAATATGGATCTCAAAGGCCATACTTTTGCTGGCGGAAACCGAAAATACATCATAAGTGTCGCCCCCAGCACTTTGGGCGGTCAATGCCATCGTCAAGCAACCAATCCAAGTGACATAAAAAATCAAAGTGGCTGCTCGGGCCAGTGCGGGGTGGCATTTCGCAACGTATGATGCGGGAAAAGTCCCACAGTTGTGACGTAACAGGGGGGTTACCAATGCATTGGGTTCTATGGGAGCTGTGCCGGGACCGGCCGAAAACGACGTAACAGCTGGGAAAACGCAGCACCCGGGAACGTAACAGCGGGGTTCTACTGTAATTGGTTACTGCAAAAAAGTAATTGGATTACTATGAACGTTAGCAGGCAGAAAAAACATTGTGCAGGAACCATGATGATTGTCAATGTAAGCCTGACCGACCAAATGAACGAGCAAGCAACACCACCTCCTCTTATTCCCCTCCTTCCCGGCTCCTCCTCTCATGCCAAAGCACCCGTGGTTGCACGAGGGCACGCACCAATTCCCTCAGAGCCTTAGTATCTCAAGTCCAATCCCCGACCATAACTGCCGCCACCAACCACTAAAACGGGTGAAAGAAGCAATAACAAGTTATTCACAAAAGCAATCAATCATTTACAAAATGTAATTGATTACAAGTAGCATATAAGTCGCGTTTCATTTTTCTGAAGTTTTCGTCAGTGCGTCTTATTAACTCACCCCTTATATACATACCCCCCCCCGGAAAAAATGCCAAAAAATGCCGTCAGAACTGCATTGGATACTATGTACCTTGCGTAGTGCACTGGATTGACCTCCTCTGCCACTTTACTCTTTCCGTACCGCACCTACAAGGGTCGTTAGCTCTCTATCGATGGTTTGAAATTGCAGCTTTCGAGACCTTCCGCGCTGCTCACAGACATACTGTGTTATCAGACGTGAAGGAAAACTTTAAAATAGTTTTCTAAGCAGTGCACTTTTTTTCCCGCAAGGCGGTGATTTTTAAACGCACTTCGAAGTTTCGCGATCGTCAAAGGAGAACGGAAAAATGGCTGCCCACTATCGATGGTTTGTAACTTCGCTTTCGAGATGGTCCACGCCGTGTGCTCATTGTGTCGCTCAAGGACACACTGAGCCATCGGACGTGAAAGAGGAGAAACTATATTTTTGTTTTCTAAGCAGTTCATTTTTTCTCCACCAGGGGTGATTTTTAAACGTGCCCTGAATTTTTCTATCGCCAAAGCAGAACACAAAAATGTCCGGCTCCGAAAACGGCGTGCGTGCTTCGGGAGATTGCAGATATCGTGATTCCGCTGCCTCTGTGGCTGATCTTATTGATACATCTCGAATAGCAGCGAGGCAGAGAACACTAACTTCTCGTCGGACTTCGAGTCTGAAAGCGACGACGACGCAAACCAACCCGGAACAACGGTGGCCGCAGCCCGGCACGCCCAACTGTAGTGCTTGCAGTTAAATTTTTGTAGTGGAATACCTGTTCAATGAAAAATTTTGATTTTTTCGGAGATAGTGCCTAATAGACAGCAATGCATTTTGTATATGTCATAATTTTTTAAACACATTTTTTGTAGTAGATACAAGCGAGTCTTTACAAACCTTGTGCAATTTTATTGTACAATCTTGATTTTAACAATTTATAACTTTTTTATGACATACATCTCGTTAATAAAACTTTTATGCGTGAAAAGTGCATTGATTTTGCTTTCTGTTTATCATCATCATCATCATCATCAGCCTATATTTATGTCCACTGCAGGACGAAGGCCTCTCCCTGCTTTTGAGTGGTGCCTGACACCGGCAAAGAAAAAAAAATACATATTGCCGAGAGCTAGTGGGGCTATACTAGTTCAGGTGCAACCAAACTAGGCAGGCCCACTAAGCTTCATCAAAGTCACTCCCTCACCAGAAAAGGAATTGGCCTCCCTGGTGCAGTATTCAGCCACTACCTCCCTCATGACTTTCTGTTTATATATTACATTAAATATGGAGTGCAATAGTTCCTTCAGAAAAAGAACATCTGCCGTAACATAAAAAACACCTATTTTCCCCATCGTAGGGAAAGAATTAATTGCTACGGGTTCTGTGCACGCTATCGAGGTACCGGGTTCTTCTCGTGATCGAGTTCCCGAGCGCTGTGCGAGAAGGACGGAGCAGTAACGCAACGCAAGGTTGGCAGCAGGCTGACCGCGAGTCAACTGACCCTGAAGTCCGTCGCATCAGCAGATCGCTTTCAAAATACGGTGGGCCCCGCTGCACAAACTATGCAGTTGTTACCAGAGTACAAGCCATCCCCCCCCCCCCCTCCCATCCCGTGCTGCTTTCCCACTTTCCTCCCTAGCGCGTGCTTCGGCTCACCGTCGCACGCTTTCACTCGCATATACAGCATACGGTGCGCGGGGATGATGTTATCGCCTTTGGACTTTACACGGAACATTGCGGCGACCATGAAGGCAGAAATGCACCTGGAATGTCCATATCTTTGCTATCGCAAGTTTAAAGGAATGGAACCCATACGCTTGCACGTGACCCACGTTCACGAAGTGAAACGTCACTGATTTTTTAGATCGCTTACCGAACGAACACGTGAGTCTTATACACCAGTGCGATTTACCGTAATTTCTGGTGTATAAGACGCATTGTTGTATAAGACCCCTGCCCCCCCCCCCCCACTATTCGCAAGCTCCTAAGTAAAATCTAGTGTATAAGACACACCTATATTCACGCACTTGCTGCGAAGGAACTTGATAATGTAGGTTGCGAAAATATTGTGAAATGCCGAATTAACGTCTCGAAGTACTAATCTCTGTAAGAACACTTATGAAGTGGCAAAATTTTACTGCAACTGCATATGTGGCGGCTGCGCGTGGTTGCGCGGCCGTATTTTAAGAGCGATCTGCATTGGGGGCAGAATCTATAGGTGCGTCGGCAGCTCGTAGCTTTGCGCGTGCTGTGTAACAGCACAAAGGTCACTTCACTCGCTGTTGCTGCAGCGTTTTGACAGCAAAGTGTCCACGGTCATCGAGTGTGATGGGTTCATGTTTGCTGTGCGCGCTGACACTATGCTTGTTAATTTAGTTAGAAAGCGATTGTTTACAAGTCGATATGGCCGATACAAGTTCTATCTTTACTTTGTATGGCTCTCTGCTAATTTGCTATCGCAATCAATGCTTCGCCTTTTGGGTGAAACTGCGACTTCTTTGGCGACATTGAAATGACGGCCTGCTGCCCGCTTCCCGTGCTCCTTTGCCTACTCCACAGCAGTCAACTTAACCTTTGCTGTACAGCTCTCGTTTAGTAGGCGACATACTGCAGGTGAACGGTGAACCGTGACCGACAGCCAAGCAAGCAAACCGAACAAACAAAGCTGCAAATGGTGACTGGCTCGAATCTGCCCAGCGTGGCAAGTGCCAAACCATTCGGGCAAGCAGCGCAACTGTCGCGATCTTTTGCCATTTTAGTTCACCGCTTGCAGCTTCGGAGACTCGCGCAGCCTCCATGATTTGAGAACTTGCAAAATGACGCGTTTTCTTTTTTTTTTCTTTTCATTTTCTTGACTCTGTTTCGTTTTTTGTTGTGGAACTCTAGTTTTGGGACGTTGACTTTTTGTTAATGCATTTATGATGCATCCTTTGGATTGTCATAATAGTTAGAGAAAAAGACTAATCAACACTAGTTCCTTCACAGTTTGCCAAAAGAAAAAAAATATATACATTTAAGATGCACCGTTGTATAAGACGCACCGCCGAAAATTTAAGAAAGAAACTGAGTCTTATACACCAGAAAATACAGTATATACTTTTTTTTTCCCGGAAAAACTGCCGTTTTGAGAGGGCGCTACTTATACAAAGATGCGACTTATAGACCGGAAAATACGGTATTTTGATATGTGCAAGTCTGATGCACACACAACCAGAAGTCAAGAAAAAAAAAGCTTTGTGAGGTTAGACACGACAGTAAACGTAATAAAATTCCTCACAGATCTGCATGAGACATGAACCACAACTTGGGATTGGTAAATTAACGCATTCTACCAGTACAGCAAGTAGTTGTGAACTGTGTCTACCAAGTTTGCTGTTAGGCTGTGGTCATAAGCAGAAATTTAATTTGGTTAATGCTCTTTTCAAAGAGGAAACTTCTCGTCATACACTTTGAATTTGCTGGCCAACTGTCACCGTCCCATAGGTGTCAGCCATCGGATGATAACTTAGATAAATATACCTCATCAAATTATGTTCAGAGTGGTGCACTTCCAGCAGAAAATGAATGATCACACTGGCAGCACAAGTCACCATAGCGCCTTTTTTAGTGATAACTGCTGCGGGCTCACTTCTTTGGTTGCTTTGATGACCCTCTGGATCATCACTGGAACCCCCAAATTCTTTGCGAGAAAATTACAAAGAAGAAAAGCTCTCATTGTGCCACAAGGATTCAAACATATGACCAACAAATAAGTAACAATCCGAGATTTTACCTCTCCGCCAATGCTATGGCAGTGGTGATCCTGGATAGCGCGATCACATGGTTCGTGTTCAAGTACGTTGCCTTCCCAGTTGCAGAGACAGCCCTAAATTAACTTTTTTCTTCTGCTACACGTAATGACAATGACTGAGCGCATCTGCTTCATCATTTGCTTTCTCTTACTAGCGCTCAGCTTCTCGTGTTTACTGGGTGGCACTGACGCCATATTTTCTTCAAGGATAGCATGAAACCTATCAATGGGGTAGCCCAAATAGAAATTTTAGAAAAGCTGAATGAATTTAGCAGCAAGAAGTAGAGACCAGCGGCGAAGCCCAGATAAGCAAGAGGAGGAAGAAAAGCTTGCTACTTCCCCATTCACAGGCGCAACTACCACAAACAAGTATTACTCTTCTCTAAAGAAGATTGCCCGCTCGCACCTTCGCTCCAACAAACACAGCATGAAGCTGTACTGCGCATTACATTTCGCCAGCGTCACTGCTTTGCCATTACCGGAGCCCCTCCTAGGTCGTAAGACATGTCTCTCAAAGGAAGGCTGCCAGGCATTTTTGGTGGCGATGGGAACCACATCCAACGTAGCAGTAATTCCTGAGGCTGGTGGGAACCCTATGGCATGGTTCATATTGCTCACAATTGCCAAGAACGTTGAAGCACGGTGTGACTTGCTGACGTGGAGGAGTGAACCCTTTCATAGCTTCCAGTCATACTAGATCATTTTGCAAAATTCCTTCAGCATGGAAGGCACCCATTTCAAGGCATTTTTCAAGCTTCATGGAAAAGTCTTTCAGGGCCCCGCTCAAGCAACACACATCAAATATTGCATCAGCAGTTAACCTCTCAAGTGGAAAGATAAAAATACGGGCACAAATTTTTTTTTTTTTTTCAATATTGTTCTTCTTGCTCCATTTTAAATCAGCATGACACCAAGATTGAAAGCATTTTAAAGCAAAATAATATATATACAGAATGTCAGAATTTTACTCATATTGCCATTTATTGGAGTTGTAAACGGCAGCAATTACTCCGCCAGCATCTCGATAAACACTCATGCCCACAGTCCCAAGTGTTTTGCATAAGATGCTCTCGCTCCTGTGTGCACGGCTAGGAGTGTACACACGGTTGTGAACCACATTCAAGCTGCACATTTTGAAAGGAATCAAAACCACCCAAGTGCAAACCTTGTGCCTAACAAAGTAAATGTAGCAACTCTCATATCTAAAGATTCATGTCTTGTGGCATTAAGAAGGACTGCCTGTTGGGCTAGTTGGTCTAACATAGTTACTTTCAGATATACATAGCGCAAAAAAAGTACACACACGCACACGAAGATACGACAGACGCGGACGAGCGCTGTCGTGTCTCGACAGCGTCATGTCATGTCATGTCTTCGTGCGTGCATATGTGTACTTTTTGTGGCATTAAGGCAACTTCATTAACTGAGCTCATTCTACGTGCCCCAATGTATTTCTTGCTGAAAATGCCTTCAAGGTTCAGCTAGCTATCCCAACTCTTTTGTTTGTAGCGATAATTTGAAAATAAAGCTGTGTGTCTAGACAAATGCACACGACAGATCTGGTGCATATCTCGTGCAGTACCAACAATATTAAGAACACCGGCATTAGGCTTCCTAGTTTAGGACATATTCATTACATGCAACAAAAACACTGCCCTCACCTGAATTGGCGATGGCTTCACAAACTGGTTCTTGTAAATTTCATTCAAGATTTCCGCTGCAAATAAGAATTTCAAATGTGCTCAGTGTGCTGATAATGGCATGCAAGAAACATCACTTGATCTGCATAAAATATTCATAAAAAATCCATTAAAAATGAAATAAAGAATATCATCACAAAAAATCATGAATATCATCTGAGAGGTGGGTGGCACAAAATGTTTGTACGAAGCAGCTGCAGCCAAAAACAGGAAATCTCTTTATTGATATTGTTACAGGGAGAATCTATATACAGAGGATATATTTACAAGGCAAGGCGCACAATGCTGCAGCAATGATAGGGATAGCGTGTGCACACTAAACAGCTACACTGTCGTCATTGTCCAAGCACTGACCACAGGATCACCGCCCATGACCTTAACCGCCAGCGGCAGAAGCACTGTCCCGGTTCAATTATGGCTAGGGTCGAGAGTGATACGATACGGTGGTACGACATGAGATACGGACTATGTCATTCGTGATTGCTGAAGACAGTGACTTAGGATTTAGCAGAACAATCTCATAGGTCACGTTAGTGAGTTTGCGTACGACACAGTAGGGGCCAACATAACCCGAGAGAAGTTTTTGAATTGGCCAACGTGACATGACGGCAACTACAGCAAGAAGAGTGATCCAGGAGGGAAGTCCACTTCCTGGTTTCGGTGGTCATAAAGACATTTTTTATTAACCTGTGAAGCCGATAAGCGATCATGGGCAACTTGCCAGCATGGGCAAGAGCATTATGAGCTTAGGAAGTGGACGAGTTTGCGTAAAGATGGAGTATGGGGTCCATGAATAATAGTGGGTCAAAGTCAAACAGTAGATAAAAATGCGAGTAGCAAGCTATGTCGTGTCAGGAGGTGTTGTAGGCAACGGTCACAAAAGGCAGGTCCCAGTCCCGGTGGTCCTCAGACACGTACATAGCAAGGATATCTGTAACGGTATGGTTGAGGCGTTCGGTAAGGCCGTTTGTCTGTGGATGGTACACTGTGGTGAACTTGCGATTGGTTGAGCAGGAAATGAATGTTGCTGATTACTTCAGACAGGAAGCAGCGGTCGCAGTTTAATGATTAACTGACAAGGAGCCCCCTGGCGCAGGATGACATCATGAAGAATGAAATCGGCTACATCAGTAACACAGCTGGTGGGAAGTGTTCATGTCACAGCGTACCGCGTTATGCAGTCAGTAGCGACTGCAACCCATCTATTGCAAGTGGTTAACACGGGAAAAGGCCCTCCTAGAAGGTCGAGCCCCACCCAGAAAAATGGTTCGTCAGGGATGTCAAGGGGCTGAAGGCTGCCAGCAGGCAGGAGGGCAAGTATCCTCTGGCAGAAATCCGAAGCTGCAACGTACTGTCGCTCAGAACGGCAGAGACCAGGCCAAAAGAACCGCCAGCAGATGCGATCATACGTGCGTGATACGCCTAGGTGTCCGGCGGTTGGTGCATCATGAAGCTGGCCAAAACCAGCAAGAGCTCAGTGCCGTCAGGACGGGCATTGTAGCAGTGTAAGGTGTCGTGAAGCACAAACATCTATAGGGAAGGGTCAGGCTGTGGAGAGTTGAGACCATCTATAATATGCCATAAAGATCAGTCACCGCGCTGTTTGGCAGCTATGTGGACAAAGTCTGTAATAGCCAGAACGAAGGCGTCAGGCTCATCTTCCAGTGTATCAGAGGGCTGGGTATCACGACAAGCAGTCGGCATCTTGGCGAAGCTGCCCAGATTTGCAGAACACAGAAAATGTGTATTCTGGCAAACATAGTGCCCAACAGCCAAGGTGACCAGTGGGGTCCTTGAGCAAGGAAAGCCAGCAAAGAGCACGGTGGTCTGTGATAACAGAGAAGTGCCTGTCATGCAGGTATGGTCGGAATTTTGCAATGGCCCCAACGAGAGACGAGAGCTAAGCATTCGTATTCTGTGATGGAGTAATTTTTCTCTGACAGCAACAAAATGCGCCTTGCTTAGGTGAACACGCAGTGTAGACCGTGCTACTACTGTGCGAGGATGGCGATTATGCTGTGGCTACTGGCACTGGTACGAACGTCTATGCTAGTTGAAGGGTCAAAATGTGGTAGAGAAGGTGGGTTGGTTAGGATGGCAACAAGCGATGAAAAGGCCTGTTACGTCTGCACACGGCCGGATAACGCCCTCTGCGCGGCAAGTTGGTGACCGTAGGGGTTGCCGAACAAGTCTCTGAGCTTTTGCTTAAGCGAATTCCAACTGGTGACCTCATCTTCGTGTGTCCGAAACCAAACTCGAGGTGTGCCACCGAGGTAAAAGAGTGCGTTGGCGAGCATGATAGTAGGGTCCCACCGGTTATTGCGGCTGACGTGTTCATACAGGCTGATCCACTCCTCGACGTCTTCCCCATCTTTGCCCGAGAATACACCAGGATCGCAGGGAGCGGGGAGAGCGATGTAGGTCGTCGAAGTGGCAGCAGGTGTCGGAGCCGGCTGAGTCGAGCTGTCGTCGCCGGGAGACATGACGGAAGGCTCGACGTACCGTCCACTGCGAAGCTCCGTGACGAGGTACAGGGAACGTCCACCTCCACCAGATATGTTACGTAGGAAGACGCAGACAAAAAGCTATATACAAGTATATTTACAAGGAAATGCGCCGCACTTGGCCGAGAGGCAACAGCCTGCACTAGCCTCTAATCTTCATCGTCGTCTTCCCACTGCTCACCTTTTCGTCAAGGCAAATACTGTTCCGTAGCAATATGACCCCGAGTGAAAGTCCTTGAGTAGGCCAGTGAGAGGGTGGACTACTTCCCCAAAGTTGTGGACAAAACGGCGCAAGTAGGGGCATAGGATAAGAAATCTGTGAACGTCCTAGGTTGGGAAGTGACAACCTTGTGGACTTAGTCAGGGTCCGGCTGCACGCTTGTAGCGTCAACAAGGTGGCCGAGTACACTGATTTGACAATGTTCAAAGCGACATTTCAACGAGTTAAACTGAAGGCGAGCAGGGTGAAAAACATCAAGCACCGTGGACAGGCGAGTGAGTTGGTTTTCAAAAGTAGTTGAAAAAACAATAACATTGTCCAGGTAGCAAAGGCATATGGGCCACTTGAAGCCTCGAAGAAGAGAGTCCATCATCCACTCGAAAGTAGCAGGAGCTTTACATAGGACAAAAGGTACCACTTTAGATTGATAGAGGCTGTCAGGAGTCACGAAGGCAGCCTTCTCTCGGTCTTGGCCGTCCACAGTGATTTGCCAGTGATCCTGAGCGCAGGTTGATTGAAGAGAAATATCTGGCACCGTGCAAGCAGTTGAGCGCGTCATCAATACGCGGGAGAGGATACACATCCTTCTTGGTAGTCTGGTTGAGAAGGCGGTAGTACAACTACACAGAATCTCCAGCTATTGTTCTTTTTAATAAGTACGACAAGCGAGGACCAAGGAGTCACGAGGGCTGAATTATGTCAGCCTTTGAGAAGCATTTTATCCACTTCCTGTTGTATGACAGCATGCTGCGGAGCTGACACACGGTAAGGCCATCGACAAATGGGACTTGCATCGCCAGTATGAATGCAATGGGCGATGACGGAAGTCTGGTCCAGAGGATCGTTGCCAAAGTCAAAGATATCTTAGTAGGAAACGAGGATGTGGCAAAGAGCAGCGGCCTGTGCGGGAGCGAGTTCTGACGTCATGCGTGTGAAATGGTCGCAGGCCAAACCTGACGGCAGTTAAACATCCCATAGAGGTTCTGTCATCACCATGTTGGGGAGCGTGACGTTGCATGTCATGGTGATCTCAGGAATAGGGAATGCAACGTAGTTGTCATAGGCTAGGGGTGAAAAGGGTGAGAAGCTGGACATATTGCAGCTTGTGGCGGAAGTCAAAGAAGCTTGACGGAGAGTAGGCAGGGTGGGCTGGCAGCGACATTGTCGGAACATAAATGAGTTCTAGCTGGAGAAGTTCCACAAAGCATTCAAGAAGGGCAGTGTGTGGGACAAAGTCAATTCCAAGGATGAGGTCAAGGGACGCCATTCTAGGACAGCAAAAAGAACAGATGTGTGGTGACTAGAAGCGGTGATGCATGCAGTGCATATTCCAAGCCCCGCAGGTGTTTCCTGTCGGCTACTCGAACGGTAGGTGAAGCTGCGGGCATCAGGACTTTCTGGAGGCGGCGGCGAAGGTTCAAGCTCATTACAGAGATTTGTGCACCGGTGTCAACAAGAAAACCAACTACCACAACATGAACTAGAACTTCAAGAAGGTACATGATGTACGAGGGACAATCGGAGGATTTTCACGCCGGGTCGTAAATGCAGCGTCACCTCCGGGGGCTGCACTGGCTAGTTTTCCGAGAAGCAGTCGAGGGAGACCAGGAGCGGCAAGGTTGGGGCGAGTGGGACTGACGGCGCTGAGGCAATGGTGAGCGGCTGGTCCGGTTTTCCCTAGAAGAACGTTCGGCACTACAGGCCTAAGGGCAGGACGACGAAGCATATGGTACACATTCCAGGCACCATCGATTGTAAAGGCTTGGTCGGTATGACATGGGTTACGGCAATGGCGGGCGATGTCTGCAATCCTAGATAATGTGAAACAGATGGTCCGGTCACCGGGCGTGTGCTATTCGGCTGGATTTCGAGAGAGTGGCGTGGAGGTCGTGTTCGGTGTAGCAACAGCGCCAAGTGGGGAGACAGAGTTGGGAACAGCATTAACATTGGAAAAGGCTGGTAGAATGCCTATATTCACGACCTGCTGGCGAACCACGGGCTGAAATAGTGAAATAGTAGCCAGGTTGCTTTGTTTCATACTGTCATGAGGAGTAACGGGTGCCAAGGTCTTAAGTTCTAAACGGACAATCATGGTGACGTTTTCTGGCTGGTGATTGATGTAGCATGGTAAACCTTCACATGACATGGCAGCTGTATTGGGAAGTCTGCAGAAACAGTGAGTGATACGCTAACTTTTTGCCTGGTCAGAACAACATTCTGTGATGACCGACTCCACTGTAGAGTAATTCTTACATAGTAGCAGATTGAATGCGTCATCAGCTATGCCTTTCAGTAGATGTCCGACTTAGTCCGCTTCAAGCATGACATTGTCGACCTTGTGGCACAGAGGAAACATATGCTGTATAACGGAGATGTAAAGCCGCCCTCAGAATATTTCGGAGCACGGTAAATAAGAATAAGTGAAATTTTCTCGCGACTTCACCACAAACTGTGAAATGTATGTCAGGAATGTGATGATTGTATGAAGAAGTATCAACTCTTCCTTTTGGTTGAAGGACCTGTGCCTAGGCTGCGATGAAATTTCAATTTTACTCGGATCCCGTGTGCCGAAAACTTTTGAGGGAGGAGGTACAGCTCTGTGGACGTCTGGGTGCAAATTGCTAGTTCTTTCTTGGCTGCTAGTCGTGCATTAGGTGTTGCATTAGGTCTCGACTGGTGCGCGTGACAAGCAGTCGGCATCACTGCGTTTCCTCCCAGATCGGTATATGACAGCAAAACAGTTACACCTGCTTATAACAAACCTCCCTATAACGAATTCCTGGATATAACAAAGTTTTTCTATTCCCCGCCGTTACTCCATAGAAGCACATGTATTTGAGACCTCTACGTAACGAAGTGACAGCGGGAGACCCCCCTCGAAATAACGAATTTTTCCTGCCGACAACCTAGAGATTTCACCCCAAATTTTGTCATTTTTGCGCCAGCAGCAACCGGAAGCACCTTCTCGGCCGCAACGGAATGCGAAGCGAGCGCACTTGTGCGTGCGTGCGAGCGTGTGCGAGGTGGGCCTGCATCCCTCGACCCGGCAATCTTGCCGCCGCGGGCGTGACCTTTCCCCCTCCCTCCATTCAAACCTGATCCTGCCGCTTGCTGCAGCTGGCCTAGCCCGCCAAGCTGGCACTCTCCTTTTTCAGTTGATATTGCCGACGCGCTGGCAGACGCTGTGACACATCCCAATCGATGAGCGCGGACACGCGCTGTCAAACGCTGGCGGCGTGTGGAAGCGCCACTGCAGAAGCGAGCAAATTGACCTTCGTGCTGTTGTCTATCACTTCAATGCAAACTGAGTGCCGAGAACACACAGCACGCACAAAGCTACGAGCCTCCGACGCACCTACACTGCCTAGACTCTGCCCCAACGCAGATCACTTTCAAGATACGGCCCGCGCGACCGCGCGCCGCCGCGCAGTACGCAGTTGATGCCAGAGTACAGTAGAACGCCGCCCACTATCCCTTCCCCCTCGCTCCCTCGCCGGTGCCTCGAGCGCAACGGAAGAAGGCGCGCTGCCTCCCTGCTTTTCTTTCTTGCGCGCGCGAAATTTAGACGTGGTCGTCGGCTCCCATCGCACGTTTTCACTCGCACGGCGACTGCGTTATCGCCCTTGGACTTTATACGGAACATCTATGAGCCAACACCAATTTTAGGGCCACAACACATCATAGACACCATCTTTAGATAGCAAATACGGATCTCAAGGGCCATACTTTTGCTGGCGGAAACCAAAAATACGTCACAGTTGTCGCCCCCGGCACTTTGGGTGGCCAATGCCATCGTCAAGCCACCAAGCCAAGCGACATGAAAAGTCAAAATGACCGCTCGGGCCGGCGTGGGGTGGCATTTCGCAACGTATGATGTGGGAACGGTCCTACAGTTGCGACGCAACAGCGGGGTTACCGATGCATTGGGTTCTATGGGAGCTGTGCCGGGACCGGCCAAAAATGACGTAACAGCCGGGAAAACGCAGCACCAGGGAACGTAACAGCGGGGTTCTACTGTAACGCTACACGACACTACGACGCCATCGTGACGCTAGCTCTTTGTTTCCGATGCCTCGCGCTTGTGCGAAACGACACACGTCCACGCATCCAGTACCTCATGTGACATTCCAAGGATGAGTGCTTCGACGAACGAAAACGGAAAATGGGTGCGCGTTACAATCGAGGGCGTGTTAGTATCGAGTAAATATGGTAAGCGTGTCTTTCGAATTTTCGTGCCGAACCTG
Organism: Dermacentor silvarum; assembly: GCF_013339745.2. Lineage (NCBI taxonomy): Eukaryota > Metazoa > Arthropoda > Arachnida > Ixodida > Ixodidae > Dermacentor > Dermacentor silvarum. Next base: position 2,498,583 of record NC_051163.1, on the reverse strand, counting down.
CATTTAACGAAATCCTCTTTATAACGAAGTTTTTCGGGAATTTGTCAATTTCGTTATATCCAGGTTTTACTGTATGACACTCTTGTAGCCTAAGGCTGCATCTTGCTAGTTGTCTGAATGGATCCTTGAGATTTGCCAGCCAGCAAAGCGAATGGTGATCACTGACTGTTCTGAATGGTCTACCATAGAGGTAGGGTCGAAATTTACATATTGCTCAAATGACTGCAAGACACTCTTTCTCGGTTGCCAACTAGTTTGCCTCTGTTTTCGAGAGCTTGCGGCTGGCCTTAGCTATTACTTTCTCCAGGCCGTTTTTCCACTGGACCAGTATGGCACCGAGGCCGACGTTACTCGCATCGGTATGCACATCAGTGTCGGCTGTCTCATTAAAATGGGCAAGGATTGGAGAAGCTTTAGGCGTTTCCTTAACTCGTCAAAGGCGTCTTGTTGTTCACTTTTCCCCGTGAAAGGTACGTCTTCTCTTGTTAGTATTGTAAGGGGCTGAGCAATCTTTGAAAAGTTTTCCACAAATCTTCCATAGTATGCCCATAAACCCAAAAAACGTGGCACCGACTTTTTGTCTGTGGGTGTCGGGAACCTCGCAACAGCTGCTGTCTTTTTGGGATCTGGCCAAACACCTTCAGCACTGATGACATGTCCGAGAAACCAAAGTTCATCGAAGCAGAATTGACATTTTTCCGCCTTAATTGTCAAGTCTTCTGTGCGAATAGACTCCTATACTAGTCGCAGTCGCTCTAGATGTTGGTCGAACATAGCAGAAAATACGACCACATCATCCAAATACACTAAGCACGACTGCCATTTCAATCCTGCGAGCACGGTGTCCATCATTCACTGGAACGTTGCAGGCGCGGAACAGAGGCAGAATGGGAGCGCTTTAAATTCGTAGAGGCCATCAGGGGTTACGAATGCTGTCTCTTCACGGTCCTGCTCATCTACCTCTATTTGCCAACATCCACTCTTGAGATCCAGGGAAGAGAAAAACTTTCCACATCGGAGCCGATCTAACGTATCGTCGATACACGGAAGGGGGTATACATACCGCTTAGCTACGCTGAATTTACGATAGTTGATGCAGAATCGAAGTGTATTATCTTTTTCTTAATGAGCACTATGGGACACACCCATGGACTGCTGGATGGCTGAATAACGCCATCTGAAAGTATCTCCTCTACTTGATTCTTGATGATCTCCCTTTCTTTTGGTGAAACTCGATACGGATGCTGGCATACCGGTCTTGTGGCGTCCTGTTATAATTATGTGCTTTGCAACAGACGTGCACCGTACATTCGAGGAAGTGGAGGAGCAGTCAGAAAAATCCTTTATTAGGGCATATATCTGTTTCTCTTGGGCTTCCGGGAGTCTCGAGCTGATGGTAATTGATCTGTCAACACTACAGGTTCCTGGCAGAGCAGTTGACGCCGTTAGGCTGCATAATTCGGTCGCTACACAGAACATGTGCACGGCCATTGCTTAAGTGAACAAGACCCCGAGCCATGCACATGCCTTTGTTCACAAAGAACTCTATGGTTCCATCCGCTATACGTTCTCGGTCGTAAAATGTTTCATTCTCCACAAGAACCATTACACTGCAGCGTGGCAGCACAGTTACACCATCATCAACGTTGCCGCCAGGAAATCGTATGCAACTTGACCATAACAAGGTTCTGTTTTTGCACATTTCATTACGCATTAAAAACTTGAGCGGCAAAAACATCGTCATGAGAGTGGGACAATCCCGGTTCTCAATGTGCGCGTGCAAGAGCCCGGTATGCAGAAAACACCGTCACACCATCTGTTAGGTTGGTAAAGAACTTGTGGGGTTGCAGGGCGCGCGGCAACTCGGAGTAACTGTAGCCGCGGCAACCTGATAGTGCGTTAATGTGATCAAGCACGCGCATTCCCTATTCTACCTTGGTCGTGGCGGAGCACATGCTCGGGTCATGCACCACACATCTCGGAGGTAATCCGCAGCTCAGATGGCTGTTAATTTGATGCATGCTGTGTTCCCACGTGGCTAGTGATGAAGGTTCACGCCCCGCTGGCGACCCTCTTCATTATGCCAGCATTGCAACAGGTTTTGAGGTTACCAAGCGAGATCTGTTCATGTTTGCCTGTGTGTACGTGACACCATGCTTGTTAGTTTAAATTGTAAGCAAATGTTTACTGCAGTGTATACAGCCAACAAAAAAAGTACGAACCTGGCTTCATGTAGCTATCTTTGCTATCGCTATCAATGATTCGCCTTTCAGGCGAAATCAACTAAGGGAGGATGAGTATCCGTAGTTTTTACACTTTCGTTTTTAATTTGTGGACACCACCTGATGATGGCTGCAGGCACTAAGAACAGTAAACCAGTGTGTCCAAGATTTACGGCGCTGCGCAGCCAGTCGCCTGTGTAATTGTAAAACCATCAGCCTATATTTATGTCCACTGCAAGACGAAGGCCTCTCCCAGCGATCTCCAATTACCCCTGCCTTTCGCATAATGCCTTCAAATTTCCTAACTTCATCGCACTGCCCAATTCTCTGCCATCCTCGACTATGCTTCGCTTCCCTTGGCATCCATTCTGTAACTCCAATAAACTACCAGTTATCTGCATTACATGGCCTGCCCAGCTCCACTTTTTCCTCTTAATGTCTTCGAGAATATTGGCTACACCAGTTTGCTCTCCAATCCGCACCGCTATCTTCCTGCCTCCTGTGGTGGTACGCTCTGTGCAAGATTAGGGCCCTGAAGGCAAGCTCCAGATCACACAGTCGTTCCGTAGTACTCCCCAACCCATACCATGTGTAATCGCAGATACGTTGGGTTCTGGTGAATAAGGCAACCAGCAGTGTCTATTGCTGCGAGCAATAAGTAACACTTGAAGAAGGAAGCTGTAATAAGTAATTAATAGGCGCGTGATAGACAGGCACTGTGGCAGGTATCCGGCAGGTTCGAGGCGCCAGGGAGAGATACCTTTTTACCTTTGCAAGAGGCTCTTCGCGCGTGGGAGGTCCCGTTTCTACGCAAGCTCTCTATGCGTCCGCAACATGAGGGAAGAAATGTGCTCCTCACACTCTTAATGTTAGACCTCAATTTTTTTCCTCCCATCGTTTGCTGCATTGTCCTCAATTCATTCTTAAGCTTCTTTGTTAACCTCCAACTTTCAGCTCCAAATGTTTATACCGGTAAACTTCAGTGATTGTACACTTTTCCTTTCAAGGATATTGGTAAGCTGCTGGTTATGATTTGGTAATGCCTGCCATATGCGCTCCAACCCATTTTTATCCTTCTGTAAGTTTCCCCCTCATGTTCAGGGACTTCTGTGAATAATTGACCTAGATAAACATACTCTTGCACAGACTCTAGAGGCTGACTGGCGATCCTCAATTCTTGTTTTCTCACCAGGTTATTGAACATCACTTTTAACTTCTGCATATTAATCTTCAAAACACTACTTTTACAATTTCTCAGCTAAGGTCCTAAATAATTTGTTGCAACAGTGACATACAAGTTGACTAAATTAAAGTTGGTGATATTCATTAACATGAAAGGTCGTAATATTTTAGAAGTGAACATAATAAAATGGGATGTCCTGTTAATAGATTTTTAAACTGAAATCACCTTCCCAATTTTTCATTCGACTGGAAGTACACACGTGTTTAGGTATTGTTGGAACATTCTTGTCCCTACCATGGAGCTTAAGCCACTGGTGCACTTAAGAAATTTTAATTTTAAATACAATGAAACCTAGAGGATGAATGATAATGCTTTGATTAGTTCAGCAATCTTAGCGTTTCTCTCATCAATGAAGTCATTCATACTGGTGTTACAGTATGTCACTGAATATTAGAAGTTTGAGAAAACTCACAAACATATCTCTTGTCAAGACTTGATGCAACACTTTAGTTGGAATAGCAGTTTGTGTTTAGTATCATCCTGAACCAACTAGCTAGCAAAAAAGCTTTATAGCATGAATCATTAACATCTTGCTGCATGCCATCACTGCAGCCAAATTACTGGCAGAAAGTAAACTGTTGTGACAATCAAGCATGTAACTTACAGATAGCTCCACAAATGACACGGATGGACACGCTTGTTTATTTTTATTATTCACTGCCACCATACCTTGCTTACTTTTGTGGCATCAGTAAAATAAGCAAAATAGAAGAAAAAGCACTTACGATAGTTGGAAAATGCTTGTTCGAATGTTGTTACGGGGTTGCTTGCAATGTTAACAGGTGCCTGTTCTTCAGGGCCCAAATACTTGACAACTATGTTGTTGTTGGTCAACCTGCAGTTCCAAGAAACAGATGAGCCCTACCTTCCAGAGCTTAAGAATATGCACTATAGACCTTCCAGTGCACTGCCATATTGTGCGTGACTGCATCCAGTGCACCACTGCGTGAGTTGACTCTTGAAGCCATCTTTACAGTTCAGTTTCGGTGTTTATAAGTGAAAATTGTCCAGCATTTATTCCGCTGGAGAAATTAGCAGTGTTTGCATATCCAGAACCAGTTGTGAATTCCTGAGATGGTGGGCCTGCATTAGAGTATGACCAGCCCCCGGAAAGTAAAGCTAGTTTCGGTGCCAAGGAACATGTGCGTTCGTAGCGGTTGCCGGACATCCTAAGTTATTTTTCTTATTTCTCTTTTTGTGAATTTTAAATCGGGCGAAGCGCGGGAAGTGGTCGCCATCGTGCATTCGTCGAGCTTGCCTTCGCTCACCCTTGCCACTCGCTCAGCGATATCCCGTCAGATCGCACTTGGTCGTCTGCTTCGGTTGTCGTCCCAAGTGTGAAGGTGGGAAAGACAGAGAAGCTTGATTAGGCGTGCAACGAACGGAAGACGCAGGCAACCTAGGTCAACCAAGCATTAGAGTCTAGACGAAGATGGCTAAATCGGGGCATCGCATGTGTTGCGCGGCTCTGTGGTGTTCGAACACCGGGAATTCCAGTTCTGTGAAGTTTTTCAGGTTTCCTAATGACCATGGGTAAGCACAAGTATTTCACTCTATTTTCCGAGCAGGTATTCATTTTGCATGAGTAAACCAGTTCTGTGCAAGCCTGAGTGGACTGACATAAGAGCTATAGCAGTGTCGCTCGACTCATTCGTCACGACGGCAGCCCATCTGTTGCCGGTGAAATACTTGTAATGAAGGGCTTGAGTGCGTGTTCACTCTTTGTCTACATGCACAGCCAAGGTCAAAAAAAAAAAAAGAAAGATGCAGCCGTGGTGGTTATTAATTTTCGCAATGGTTTTGATCTTCTGGAATCTATTTTCCCTCATTATGTACAAATTTCCGTTGTGAATGAAAATTGCTTCTGTAGATTGTCACTTTCGCACTGCGTGGAGGTCAGTGTTTTTCCAGTACCAAATGGGTGAATAAAAACAAAAGCGTTCAACATTTACTTGTGTTGAGTTTTGGCTGGCCGAGAAATTGGCTAGTTTTAGTTGATCCACTTTACAACACACGAACAAAATTAACGATTGATGGTGCCAGTAAGTTATTCTCTTTATGCTACCCCCCACTGTTGACTAGTTGAAGTGTAGCCCTAAACGTAACAGCAAGTTAGGACTTTCAAAGCGACTACTTTCACGAATATTAACCGCGAATATTGGTAATTAACAGCGGTTCGCTATATAAATATTCTTCATTATAATTGCTTGGCACTGGTGTGTACGAGCAATGTCCCAGTGGTTTAGAAAATGAATAGCAGCTTGCAAGGTAAACCTAGTAGGAAGAAAGCGCTTCCTAATACACGACACACTTCAGCGGGTTCTGCTCCGCGATTTGGCCAATATCGCCGCACGGCCAGCGGACCTGCAAGAGAGCACGAACACAGTCCGCTTGCTTGCGAAGTGGGAAAGGAGGGCTTCAGCGGCAACCCTCCTCCTACCAGCCCGCGCGTCTTCTCCCTCGACCTTCTGACCTCATCAGTGACGTCATGGAGGCATTGCTTTATTTGTGAATTATTTCCAGTAGGTTATCCGGCAGTCACCAGGGGTAGAAGTGGTGCTGCCGCCGCGTATCGGCATGAGACCGAGCGTCCCATGGGAGGTATAAGGAGTTTCCGGCCCCTGGTATGACTCAGTGCCAAGCATGCTCTCCTGGTACAGAGCCAGAAACACTGTGGCCAACCATACACGCCGACTTGTCCAGTGCCGAGTCACATGAAAGTGATGAACTGAGCACACTAGAACCTCGTTTATATGTTTTGGGAAAAACCGTGACAAATAAATGCACTAACTGGAAAAATGTATGATCCAGAATAACTAAAAAAAATTTGGCAGTATCAACTGTAGTTAACATCTTCGCGATGCAAAGCGCTGTGTGAATCACTGCAGCACGAGATGCTGGTTTTGTTCCGACTAAGTGCAAAGCTGTTGAGGATGAAGAGCATCGGCTAAATCGAGACAGACGGGCGATGTGTTGACGACAAGCTCACTGGCGAAAAAATAACCGGGATGTATGCGCGGTAGTGAAAAGTGTGGCTCAGATGGAGCCCCACGCCGTGGCTGTGCTGCGAAGGGAGGTCTTCGTCACTGCGAGCTCTAATCAGTCATGAGATGACAAAAATTCCAGCTTCCGCACTGCTCTTGAGCAAAATATAAACACGAGTTGACGTAGTAAACATTTGTTTATTGTTTGCTTGATACTCTCAATAATTCAACACTCAGTTAATTTGGGACATTTCTTTTAGTCCTCTGTAATCCGAATTTACTGTATTCATGATTTTGCATATCTTGTAATTCTGATAGTTTTTTTTCTGGTTGTTGCAGCGTCTAGCTAACGGGGTTTTACTATATTACGATATGTAACACATAGGTACACCCATGAGCAAAAGTATACGAACCACAGGGTTGCCGAAAAAACTTAATTTCTTTGTAATTAGCATTCATAAACTGAAATTGACAAGTACACTGGAAAGTTTTCAATGCCTTGTTTGGACTGCAGTCCTCAGTTTCAAGTTGCATTCACAGGCAGTTGAAAAAATCTGCTTTATCGTGCGATCCCTGGTCCGTATACTTTTGCTCACGGGTGTACATCTACGGTGGCACCAATAAACGCAACGCCCTGCACTGAACTCGCCTGAAGGCTTCAACATCCTCTGCAGACATACACGCAACTTCAGGATCTTCAATGTAGAAGTTCTTAACAATTGGTGGAAGAGCTGCACGGAAATGGGCAAAAAAATCACATTGAAATGTTTATCAATGTTGAGCTTTCCAACCTCAAAAGCTATATATATATATATATAATTGTCTTTGGAGAGTTTCGAGCAAAAGATATGCACCCTACAACAAGTACGAGTACTGGCACTAAGTTTGTGCCAGTACTAGTGTTTCAGGTGTTCAAAGAATTTTCATTATCAGCACCCCTTCTTTTCCTAGGATAATAAAGCCTGCTTACCTGCCTAGATTACGTCCCTTCATGAAGGTGTGACCACTGCACAAAGCTTACTGACCCAACTCTGTCTGATACCACGTGGCCACCTGCTTCCATGACGTACAGAATACGCCTGCTCAAAAGTTCACCTTGTTCTGAATTGGTCAAATTTAAATAATGTATAATTAATTTGTTGTGCATTGAAAGAATTGAGGCCATTGCTACCCAGGCAGCATCTATCTAAATCAAGAAAGCAGAAAAAAATTGTCAGCACCTTAAATTGACGTCCTAATTGTGCTGTTCAAAAGAATGTACATAGTAAATGAACAAAGAGTTGGCCATAAAGAGATGGTTCAGGTTATAATCTTTGAATGGAACAGCGCAAAAAACAGGTCAAGGCAAGTGGCAAACAACCACACACAGTGCTGAGTGTGTTTGCCACTTGCCTTGTCCTGTCTTTTGCACTGCTCTGTTTGGCAAACCAACAAGCTCAGATTCAGATCTTATGGCTTCAGGCACAGCTCTCCCACTGATGAGAGGCAATGCTGCTGTGTAGTCTTCCATTCAGGCTCTGCTGACACTGCACCACTCACGTTTAAGTGGATGCCCATATAACATACTCACAGGCCCAACGCTTCTCACGCTGCTCATCGCTTTCGGCAATCAACTTGGCCCAGTCAATGAAAGGCAGCGGCTCTTCTCGGTTCGGCTCACCTTCCCTCTTGCTGAAGCGTGCTGGGGGAAGAAGAGAGGACACTGGCAGCACTCATAACGAGCAGCTCTCACATGCGCATTCTCAAGTCACGTGCAGCAGCAGCATCCAGGAGAAGCAAAATCAGGGCTGAAATTTGTGCACTCATTAAGAAATGCACATACTGCCTGTTCCTGGTGGATAGATGAGCTCCTCAATAAGCTGCTGCGCCTTCCGACGTACTTCCACAGTGCCTGTAAGCTCAATCTTGGCCTCATGTGAGCTACTGTAGGCCTCCTCTTCGTTGTCTCGCAAAACTTTGATTCGTGCACCACTGGCATCCTGAAGCTCACGGATTTTGGAGCCACCCTTGCCTGCAATTAAACATAATGCCAAAATTTAAGCCCAGGGACAAATTAATGTCCCAAAAAATATTGAGTGTTACACAGATGCTTCAGCAGAGGGCTCCAGACAACTTTGATGTGCACCTAAAGCACAAGTTGCTTGCAAAGCTTCCAGTTTTTTGGAACAACTTGTCTGTAATTTATCAGCTCTACAGAATTCACTCACTGGTTCCAGTAATTTACAACTGCAGAGCTTAACATCTATCTGAATGCATTATCAAGGGAAATGATTAATGCAAGTTTGCATAAACTTGGTGCAGGTACATATTTACATACACTACGTGTTTACACTCATGTAGTAAACACACCTCCAACTTTGGTCTAAAAAATTATGATTTTTTTCCACCCTCATAATAATCCGCACCCGCAGCTTTGGTCTCATGCAGTCCTGCGATCGAATAGCCGTGCTGTAGTTTTTAGGGGAGAATAGAATCTCGCCCACATGTTTAGAGCAATCGCACTTACTCGAAGCCCATCACAATGTGTCAGCACAGCTGAGGCTGTACAAGTGAAGAGAGGCTGAGGCGCCTGTTTCATTTTTGCTCCTACAGCTCCAGCCAATCAGCAGCTGAATCAGCAATCATCAATCTGAATTTCGGTGGAATAATGGAGTGTGGCAGCACACTTTGAAACCACGACAAAACACAGAATAAACCAACACGAAGTGCAAAGCAGAAGCGCGCTTTGTAGCTAAAGCATACTAGAATACGGAAGAGTGGGTCAAGCGGTGGCACAGCGCATGTAGTAAAGCCGAAAACATTCGTGGCACTAAAATCGAACTACATATTCTTGCGCCACACGATAGCGGAAAATGTTCTCAAATCAGGCAGTCCAATCAACGCTGCAACAATTTCTGGGTCACCATATGTCACCGCAAACCAAGAGAGCTGCAATCAACCCTGGGGTGGTATAACGTAAAACTATTCCAATCTGTTTTTACTGTGATAGTAATTAAATGGCCACTCCAGGTGTATTTCTGCCGCCGGCATTGCCGTGATGTTATGTATAAAGTCCATGGGTGATAACTTCGTCGCCACGTGCCGTATGCTGTATATGCAAGAGAAAGCGTGTGAGGGTGAGCCGACGATGGCGACTCAATCTCGCACGTGCGAAAGAGGAAAGCGGGGAGGAAGTGCACAGTCTTCGCGCGCAAGGCACCGGGGGAGAGGCGTTCTACCCTGGCAGCTGCTGGGTACGGTTTTGAAAGCGATCTGCGATGGGGACAGAGTGCGAGTGCTGATAGCTTCGTGTGTGCAGTGTTTTTGCCGCTTAGTTCGCATTGAAGCGAGGCAGCACGAAGGACAATTCGCTCACTGCTGCTGCCGCACTTCCTCACTCCAGCATTTTGACAGCGAGTTTCCGCGGTCATGGAGTGAGATATGGTCATGTTTGCTCGTGCGCGCGTGACACCGTGCTTGTTAATTTAGTTTGCAAATTTTTACAAGCTTGCACTGCCGATAAAGCTACCATCCTAACTTTGTATAGCTGTCTACTAATTTGCTATCGCAATCAATACTTCGCCTTTCGGGCAAAACTGCGACTTTTTATACCAAATCCACCATTAGCCCTTAGTGATAGGTCAAAATGGCTCAGGCCTCGCCCATACGATCTTAAAAACAGATTGGAATAGTTTTGCTTCATACCGGCCCTGGGAACAGAGATGCCCGCCAGAACCTGCTGCAGCACGCGCCTCCATAGTTCGCTCGTGGTGCCCTCAGCCTACTTTTTGTCGTTTTACACCTCAGCTAGGGAGTGCGGCACCGCTCGGCTCACTCAATCGTATTCAAGTACACACTAAATACAGTCGCCCTGGTCGTCCCGACTAAAGCCGCTCCATCAGCTTACGCTTTTTTTTGACAGCAGTAGTAGCATGGAGGGGCTTTAGTCCCGACAGCAGCAACAACAGCCGGGAGAGGCCACGTGTGCGCCACCCACTAGCCGGAAGCGCCGAAAGTCCAGTGTTATAAGCGCAAAAATTACGAGAAACTGCGGAAGGCGCCATCGGATGGTGTGCGGAATGTGAACGGCTGCGCTCTTTTTCGGAGAACGAATCGGCTCGCTGTTCACGACGACTGGCGGAGCACACATGCCAAAGCCATTCTGGTGCAGCGTGGCGCAATTTCGGTAACTTTTCTGCGTCTGGTGCAGTTTGGTGCAGGAATGTGCGTTTGTATCAAAATGGCGCAATTGGCGCAGGAGTCCCACCTCTGCATGGCGAAAGCGCGCTGCTTCTGTCACACGCGAGGAATGTGGGAAAGGGGGGAGGGTGTTTACTCCGGTGCTGTATCTTGAAATTGATTTGTGACATGGAAAAAGAGTGCGCCCGCGTGGGCCTCAAATTCAAAGTGATCTGCGATGTGAACAAAGTGCAACTAGTGCTGGTACCTTCGTATGCGCTGTGTTTTCGACGTTTAGTTCGCGTTGAAGTTAGAGATGGCACGAAGGTCAATTCGCTCACTGCTGTTGCCGCGTCTCCTCACTCCAGCATTTTGACAGTGAGTTTCCGCGGTCATCAACCGAGATGCGTTCATGTTTACCTGTGCACGCCTGACACCGTACTTGTTAATTTATTTAGTAAGCGAATGTTTACAAGTTAATATGGCCAATAAAACTACTATCCTTAGTTCGTATAGTTGTCGACTAATTTGCTATCGCAATCGATGCTTCGCTTTCCGAAAGAAACTGTGACATTTTTTTTTTTACACTGTTGCAACTGCGCCTTGCATTCCTACATATTCTTTGTACAGGTCCCATTACAGTCACTAGCTTCAGGAAATCCACGTGAATTTTATCATGTTCCACCTTCACGTTCCTGATATATTCCTTTGTATCCCGATTTGGCATCAGCTTAGCCTATGATCCAGGGTTCTCCTCATGGTGGGAGACTGTGGAAATACTGCCCACTGCTCCGGTTTACCATTCAGCACTCCAGGTTTACCACCCACAACGGTGTAACCGTAAAAATTTCCGTTTTTTGCAACCTTCTGGCGTTCCTTTATCAAGTGGAGAAATATTAGAAAGAAAAATGATGAAATCAAGAGTTTGACTGAAACCCGTCTGGTTAGGAAGAGAGACTAAGTAGTTTAAAGTTGGATGCCCACCATAACAATTAGAAATAAAAAGACGTTTTTGTGAACAAGGCTGCCCTGTGGAACCCGAAACAGCTTCGTATTTCATTCTTATGGTTGACGTCCAACTTTCAACGCCATAGAAGTCGAGAAAATCGCACTTTTCGAGTGTGTTGCCAACAAAAATCACCGTATTTATTCGAATCTGGGCCGATAGTTTTTTTCAAATAATCACATACGAAACTCTAGGGTCGGCTTAGATTCGAGGATTTTAAAAAACGCGCCAGTTTTTAACTGAAACTGATAAATATGGTGCATAGTTAGCGCCATCTAGAAAAGTCAGTATCGCAGCCGCTACTAGCCGCGCCAGTAGCCAGCTGAAGTACACGAGCGACGTCGCCATTTTGACCTGCGTCGTATCGGTAGTATCGGTATGGTGCAGCATCGGCGCGCGGTGTGGCGTTATCGTAATGGCACCAAATGGGCGATGCCACTATAGTGCCGCTTTCTAAACGAATACTGTATTTACTCGAATCTAACGCGCACTTTCAACACTACCCTAAATCTGCGTCGGCATTTCAAAATGGCCGCCTCGCACGCGCGTCGTGCCTAGCTACCGTAGCATGCGGAAGCTTCCTCCGTGTGCTGCAGTACACGTGCTTAGTGCAGTAGCTTACTGCAGTACACACCGTCTGTCTTCACGTTCTCAGCGTCTGCTCTATCTATCAGCATGAAGTACCGAGTTCATCATGATGCCGCATTTAAAAGGAAAGTGATCATCTGTGCGGAGACGGACGGAAATCGGGCCGCATCACGGGCGTTCGGAGAATCCGAAACTTGCGAGCGGGACTGGCGCAAACAGGAGAGGATTTTCGCCAGCAAAGCAATGCGGAACGGTTTCAGTGGACCGAAGCAGGACGTAATCTGCGACGATCCACTCCGGCGATACGATCAGGCTTGGCCCTATCTTGAAAGCAATCTGCGACTGGTAAAGTCCGCCGCGCGCCGTGTTTTCGCCGCGTTGAAGCGAGAGGCATGCTAGCACGAAGGCGCGCTTCGTCTGCAGCGTTTTGACAGTTCGTTTCCGCGGTCAACGAGCGAGGTGTGTTCATGTTTGCTTGAGCGCGCGTGACACCGTGCTTGTTAATAGCGGTCTACTAATTTGCTACCGCATTCGATGCATCGCCTTTCGGGCGAAACTGCGACTTTTTTTATTCATCGCAACATCAGTGCATCGGGAGGAAATCTATTTTACCAAATTTTTCCTCACGGAAAACGGGCGCGCGTTACAATCGAGGAAGCGTGAGAATCGAGTAAATACGGTAGTTGTGCTAGCCGTAGAGGCATCGTCAAACGTTCAAACCGGGCGGAACTTCGGCATCGGTCTGTCGTTGGAGGGGGCCACGGGAGATGGTTTTTGCGTGCGCCGCAACGTGCGCTCCTTCCAAAAATGCAGCATCTCTAATGCGCTGGATGGTACTGAATATAGCGCACTGTTTGAAGATGTCAGCAGTAGCGACGAGGCTAGCAGCGATGGTGACAGAATGAGCTCGGCATGTTCAAATTTAATAAATGCTGTTTCATTTTGCGAATGCTGTCCTCGCTTTTTCGTTCGGCCTACATTCGAGGATAAGTTTTTTTTTTTTTTTTTTTTTTCGGACTTCGAACTTTTGGGGGGTCGGCTTAGAATCGGAGTCGGCCTAGATTCGAGTAAATACGGCAAGTAAAAAATTGGGTGTCGGGAGGTGCCATCGCACCCTAAAGCGCGCATCTTTTCGCTGACACAAAGCCGCCATTTTGGAACCATCGTAAAGAACAACGATCTGAGCTTCAGATAGTCGCAGCGCCATATGTCGCCATGGAAAATAAAAGCAACAGAAGTGAACTAAAAGTGTAAAAACTAGCGTCGTGATTCGTTACTGCTGCCACACGAACACAAAAGCACTCCGCTTGGCTGATGCAGGTTTTAATTGCCAGCACGTGTTTCGTTACTACTGCTCCAGTAACACAGAAAGTGCTCCTATTGGCTGATGCAGATTTGAATTGGCAGCACGTGTTTCGTTACTACTGCCCCAGTAACACAGAAAGCGCTCCTATTGGCTGATGCAGATTTGAATTACCAGCCCATGATTCGTTACTGCTGCCACACGAACACAAAAAGCGCTCCTAATGGCTGATGCAGATTTGAATCGCCAGCAGGTGTTCAGCGTGCATTTTGACAGCAGCGAGTAGTTGATTTGTTTGACCCATTGAAGTTTGGTGATCGTGGCAGGATGCATTGCTAGCTCGTGTTAGTTTCAATAATGCATCCAAAATGTAAAGTTGGTGAATGTACAATTCAAAATGGTCGTATCGTAAAAAAGAGAGAGGCTGGCTTTGAGAATGTGAGAGAGAGAGAGTGTGTGTGTGTGTGTGCATGTGGCAATGACGCTATGACAGCGACTGTCACAATGACACAAATACGACAACTGGTGACGATAGCATGATGATGGTATGACGATGGTTGCTTGAAGATTGCGACATGAGAATTAATGATACGACAGCATCAGAGGGTACACGACTGAAGTATCACGATGACACGACAATGAATGAATGATCCCGATGGCATGAAGGCAATGTAATGATGACGACAGCATGACGACGACGGTGTGTTGGCACTGGAGCTCCCATCCGCTCTTACGTGTATCCCCTCCGACTGCGGGCCATCTCAATATTCACTATATCCGGTGTTTTCTAGCACTATGTCCGGTACTGACCAATTATGCAAGACTGTAGCCAGCAGCCAGCAGGGATGACAATGGTATGACAACAATAGCATGATGCCAAACATAAAACAATAGAATGATGACTGAATATCGGCGACGGCGTGACATGACGGCAGGATGATGACGTGATGCCAATCCTGGCCAATGACCACCCAGCACATTTTTGCACAACTAGCTCACCTTCTCCAAGTACAAGCCATGGGCATGACGGCAATCGGATGACGACAGTGGAATCACTACGACAGAAAGACCCTGACGACATGATCACCAGTTAGGTATAATGACAGAAGTGCCATCCCGAGTATGAACTATTCGGCAAGACAACAGCCAGCGAGAGGCAGCAGCAGCAAAAGAAGATGCAAGAATGATGATGATGATGTATGGGGTTTTTTTGGCACAAGGGCCAGATATGACCAAAGAGCGCCATACACATGGTGATGAGTTTCCAATCAATTATTTATGAAATAAAGGAATGTACTGTGGATGGTGGGTGTTAAATGGCTGTAAATAGGCCTAAAATCAGTCCCTGTAACATGCGTAAAATATATAACTATTAAAATGATGACAATGACCGGAGATGTGAACAATGACCATGGATGGTTTGTTCTGAAGTGATGTCATAAAACATGTACGTGAAAGTAGCACCGGCGCCTCAACAGGGCCCTTGAACGCAAGGGCTGAGAAGCACGTGCTCTACAATAATGCTGTCGCAGCAGCAGCCTCTGAAGATAGGATGTGCTACAAATGTAGGGGGCTGATGACTCTCAATGTACCGGCATCTTCAAGAAACTTTAAAACTAACCTGTGATCAAAGAACGGTTCTGTGCCCAGAAACATTGCTGGGTGTAGAGGAACGTGTTGTTTGTATGCTAAGGGGAAGTATTTCTTTCTTTGAAGCTCTAATTCCTTGCACTCTATTAAGACATGGATTACAGTTAGCGTCTCGCCACATTTGCTACAGGAAGGGGGTTCATTACCAGTCAACAGGTGAGAGTGCATGCAATACGTGTGGCCAATTCTAAGGCGGCAAAGAGTGACTTTGGTTTGTCGTGTTTTCGTAGTGGGTGGCCAATTCCCTAATTGTGGTTTGATGGCGTGAAGTTTATTTCTTGTTTCCGCATCCCATGAGTGCTGCCAATAGCTCCTAAGGCTTTTGCGCAAGAAATGCTTCAAATCTACTGCGGGAACAGCTGTAGAGGAGGTGTTCCCCTTTCTTACAAGGGAAACAGCAGTTTTATCTGCAAGCTTTCTTTGCAGAGTTTCCTCACCCGCAGTGAGAAGGGTTCCATTGCTGTAGGTCGGTTATGGAAAAGTGTGGCACACGTAGTGTCATTTACCACGGAGTAACAAGGATGTTGGCAGTTGAATTTATTTTCAGAAAGTACATAAGGCTAGAGCATGGGTTCTCAAAGTGGGTTCCGCGGAACCTACGGGTTCCGCAGGCCCCTGCTCGGGGTTCCGCGAGCCACTGATAAATTTTCCCTGGTCCCGCTCTCGACAAGTGTCTAAAACGGCGAACACGAGGTGCGCTTGATCCAAAGAACCTCCATTACCCATGCCCGAGTGTCAAAAAGCACGTCACAGTGCGTCGCGCGAACTGCGCAATAAATACGCAAGCAGCTTGTAGCCACCCAACCTCTGAGAACGGGCAGCGCGCCTAAGCTTTCGCACTTGAATCTCGGAGGCCGTAAGTTACCACCATGCGCCTATCTCCTATTAGGAGATAGGGTAGGTGCCGATAGCGTGCGCACTGACCTATACGTTGGAGAAAAAATTAAAAAAAAAAAAAAAAAAAACCGCGGAGCACCGCAAATGCGCGCCGCAGGAGAGCAAGAACAGCGTAGCGTCCAACCGAAACGAAGCGGCGCAGTCCGCATCGCGTGTGGTCCTCAGCGGCAATCGTACGCGGCACGTGACTGACAGCAACGCCGAAGCGCTTCGTGCCTAATTGTGCCTTTAAAGCCTTTATTCTTGAGTTTATCGCCGCGCGTAACACCGCGCTGGCGGCTAGCCGCGTGCCTCCGTAAGTGCGTAGTCGCTATCTCTGATCGCGTCGATAACCTCCGCAGTTTCGTCCGCAGCGGTTGCGGCAAATAGTAGTTTCGTTTTCACTCGATGCGCGCGTCGGCTACGTGCCTTCACAACTGCGTAGTCGCCTCCCATGGCAGCGTCGATAGCGACCGCAGTTTCGTCCGCACGTCTTGCAGCGAAAGGTAGTTTCGTTTTGACTTGGTGCGTGTGTCAGCCGCCTGCCTTCTGAACCGCAAGGTCGCCGTCCATGATCACGTCGATAGCGGCCGCGGTTTCGTCCGCAGTAGTTTCGCTTTTACTCAGTGCAAAGCTGTCGAAGATAAAAAGCACCGGCTACAACGCGCGCCGCGAAGGATGTCGCGAGGCCTTCGCCGCTGCTAGCGCTAATCAGTCATGAGATGAAGAGAATTTCAGCTTCCGCACTGGTCTTGTGCTAAATAGAAACAAGATTTGACGATTCATAGAGTAAATAAAAGCGTGTTGACGTAGTGAAGCATTGTTTGTTTTTTTGATGCCCTCGACAATTCGACATTCGGTTAATTCGGGGGGGGGGGGGGGGGGGGTTCCTTGGCACTTTATGGAGCTTAGTAGGGTTCCCTGGGATGAACGTACTTGAGAACCCCTGGGCTAGAGTATGACCTTTGAAGGTTGAGTGACCACTCGTTTGACTCAACATAGAGGCTGGGAATGGTGCTTGTTCTAAAAGCCCTAGTCACTAAGCGGAGCCTTAAGTGATGGACAGGATCAAGCATCTTTAGTGCGCTTGGCCTTGCAGATTTAGATACGACTGATCCATAATCCAGGCGAGAATGTATGATACTCTTATGAAGATTCATTAGGCATCTCCTGTCACTGCCCCAAGCAGTGTGTGACAGTATCTTTAATGGCTGTTTTTAGGCACTTTGCCTTTAGGTATTTAATATGGGGGGTAAAAGTTAACTTTGAGTCAAAGTATACTCCTAGAAATTTGTGCTCGCTACGTACAGGCAGATGTACTCCATGCAGCTCAATGGCAGGATCTGCAGCTAAACCCCTCTTTCGAGAGAAAAGCAAGCAAGTGCTTTTTTGAGCATTAAACCTGAAGCCATTCTCATCTGCCCATTTCGACATTTTGCTAACAGCAAGCTGGACTTGTCTTTCACAGGTGGCCAGATTGCACGACACAAAACCAATCTGGACGTCATCGACGTAAACAGAGTAAGAAATTGTTGGTGGTATGGTAAAACGAAGCAAATTCACTTTAACGATGAACAATGTGCAACTCAGGACACCTCCCTGAGGTACACCAGTTTCCTGAGTGAAAAAGTCTTGACAATGTGTTCCCAAGTCTAACACTGAAAGTCCGGTTCGAGAGATAACTTTCTATGAGATTCAACATCTTGCCTCGTACCCCCATAGACGATAGGTATTGTAGTATTCCATAGCGCCATGTCGGATCATAGGCTTTCTCCATATCAAAAAAGACCGACAACAAATATTGGTTGTGGACAAATGCATCTCTTATAATTGCTTCTATTCGAACAAGGTCGTCAATAGTCGATCTGTTTTCACTAAAACCGCACTGATATGTATCTAGCGCATTGTTATTTTCCAGATAATACAGCTGGCTTTGTAACTTTCGTGGCTTTGTAACCTGGTCCAATTGTGTCCGTAAGACACTTCGACACAAGGAAAGGTGAGACTAATCTTGCTGTCATTTCTAGGCATTCAGTGTGGATAATATGGAACCGTGGAAATTTGTCAATGTTAAAGTATTATTGCGCAACAAAAAGACATGGACGGGAGAGAACACACACGCCAAATGCCCATCCATATCTTTTTGTTGCGCAATAATACTTTAGTAACGGATTACCAAGTTGCCTGGAATGCTGCTCTCATTGTCAATGTTCTTTGCGGAAAACTGAAAGGTTTCATCGGTGCACCCTCTTTTAGAAAGAGGACGATCGGGGAGGCGTGGAAACGATGTCGAAGCCATAAAAGATTATTTGATTTCGGTAGCGATGCCAGCTGCCCACCACCGAGCCCAACAAGGGGACGCTACGAGACCCGGAGGAATCGCAGGTGCCAGCTGTACATATCTACTATAACCCAATATAGCATACCCAAGGTTGAATACCATACACCAGGTTAACCCTTGCCGCCTCAGAAATAAGAAGTAAAAAGAAGTGAGGAGAAGACGGGAAAGATTTAAAAGGAGATGGAAAGTCGAAGGTTGGAGAGAGGAGAAGGACAGGAAAAGGCGACTGCCAATTTCCCCCGGGTGGGTCAATCCGGGGGTGCGGTCTACGTGAAGCTGAGGCCAAAGAGGTGTGTTGCTTCCACCGAGGGGCCATAAAGGTCCAAACACCCGGCATCGGCTCAACCCCCAGGATCCTCTTTTCCCCGGACACGGCAAAGCCACGCACGGCTATGCGCGGGAGGGTCCAACCCTCGTGTGCTCGGGTACGTGGTATCGCAACACACCAAACGCCTGCTTGTGCAGACGCCCCTGCAGTTAAGATGCAAGAAAGGCTTCGCTTTAAAGCCAAGTTGAATGATAAGCTACAAGCACAGACTCACCAATGATCCTGCCAACTTCTTTTGCAGGCACAACCATCAGCTCAGTATCGGTACTCCCATCAGGACCTTGCCTCCAATTGTGCACACCACCTGACCGCTGACTGCGTCCTTCCCGGTTCGATCGGCTCTGGCCCCAGCCAGATTCTCTGGGAAATAAAATGAAAAAAACAATGCTTCCACTTCGTAGTAACTTTTTGCTCTTTTGCGCATAAATCTTGAGGAAAGAATGCCTTTAATAGTGCCCTCTTTTGGTGACTGTATGATCCTGGCTGTACGGCATAAAAATAAGTATATGAATATAAGCTAAGGTGATGATATCAGTTGCACGAGTACAACGCACTGAAAATCATGCATGTGAATATAAGAGGATTTGCTTTAAAATTCACGGTGCACAGCAAGGCGAGAGGCAGAAAAACATGCGTATAAACCACTGTACACTTATAAATTTAATTAAATTCTGGAGTATTACGTGCCATAAGGACAATGTGATTATAAAACAGGCCATTGTGGCAGAACTAACTGGGGTTTTTTACTATGCACCTAAATCTAAGCGCACGAGCATTTTTGCATTTTGCCCCCATTGAGATGCCGCCGGCACAGCCAGGATCGACCCCGCACCACGCCATAGCCACTAGGTGTGTTCAGATCAGGACAGGGGTCCCCGAATATATTTACTTATCAGGGAAATTTTTATATGAGGTTGCAAAGTGTCTCTGTAGAAAGGCCTTTGTTTTGCCGAACTTAGCACGGATTTCTTAAAAAACGTTCGGATTTCACTAAAGGTGGTAAAGAGCGTTTTATTGGCTTGCAGATTTTACAAATTTGAAAGCCCATCACTCTTAACATTAACGCATTGTACCCAGGCGAAATTTTTTCTGTAAATCTACACCACTAGTACTATTGACCCACGGGAACCTAAGTTTACTACACCTACAGTACATTCTTGAAAAAATTTCCAAACCTGTGCCTTTTGTGAAACTGCCTCTGACTGACCCCGAAGTCAGGGTTTTTTTTTGGTGGGGGGGGGGGGGGGGGGGGGGGGGCACTTTAGCTAAGGCAATGAAGCTGAAAATATTTCTGACAAGTTTTAAAGGTTTCTCGCAGACTAAAAAAAGAAGTATACAGCTACACCATGTATTTATTTCGTTATAAGATCCCAAAAATCTCAAAATTGCAAAAATAGTAAGAATTAGAACATTTTCGAGACGTTTAAAAAAGTTATCACTGATATTTATGAAAATTTTATAGAATACCCACCCAGGACTGGTAAATACATGTTGCATTATTTTAATACAAGTACTGCAAAAACATGTTGCATTATATTATTCTGCGTGATAAAATTGAGCCTATTTTAAGGCCCAAGTATGGTTATTCCAATGATGTGCCTCGTTCTAATAATAAAATAAAAATCACATTTATGTTGGATTCTGAATTCATTCTTTTTGTTTTATTAAAGAGTGACTTGGATTATATCCTTTTTGCCTCTTTTTAGCCATGACATGAGTTGAGTTTTCTGGGCTTCTGCATCTGTATTCCTACTACGGTACATTGAGGTGGCAAGCACGCCAGAGTGCTTACAGCAAGTTCTTTAAGACTAGTCGGGGCAACCTATTTCTGGCATTGATCTCTAATTACATCTGCTATCTGAAATGCTCCCTGGTACATAAACAATGCACCAGCCTAGTGGGAAAGTGCGATGACGCCACTATAGCGGACGAGCCAGCTGGGTATGTTCTGATGATCAGTCACAAAATGGGACCCGAATATTTAGCTTTTTCACTTAAATGTTTATTTTCAGCATAACAATCCTACCCCATCGCGGGACTGCAACTAGTTTTCCAACACAAATTGTTTTTTTTCACACCCAAGAAATCTCAACCGAGACAAGATGCAAAAACCTCGTCATCAAGTCGCAAAACACTGCAAGAACACAGTTTCCTCCACGTTAACCTTTTTACTTAAGATCTACACCACCTTTCAAATGGAATTAACACAAACTGAATTTAATTCAATCTTCGCCCGACAATACACGAAAAAGTTAGAGGCTTATTTGGACGTTTTTAAGGCCTCAGGTTAGGTTAGGGTTGAAAAATCCAATGTCCGGCATTATGGCACCAAAATTGTGTGCCATCAAATGGCACCAAAAAGTGGCACCAAAACCCACAACTATTGGTGGAAGTCGAACCCCCGGCCTTTGGTGTTAATTAAGGCGAAGTTGGGACAGACTCGAACCCAGGACCTTTGGTGGGAGTTGAATTCTTGACCTTTGGTGGGAGTCGAAACCATGACCTTTGGTGTTAATTAAGGCACAGTTAATTAAGACAGTTTACACACTCAAGCCCACGATTGTTGATGTTAATTAATGCAAAGTTAATTAAGATATATTTAATTAAAGCACTCGAACCTGCAACCTTTATTGTTAATTAGAGCGATGATAATTAAGACAAAATTAATTAAGACACCAACATTGATAAGAATCGAACCCACGACCATTAGCCGGAGTCGAACCCACGACCTTTGGTATTAATTTAATTAGGGCACAGATAATTTAGAGAGTTAGAGCAGTCAAACCCATGACATTTGGTGTTAATTAATGCAGAGTTAATTATGGCATAGTTAATTAAGATAGAGTTAAGACACAGCAGAAAACTAGGTGGAGTGATGAAGTTAGGAAATTCGCAGGCACAAGTTGGAATCAGCTAGCGCAAGACAGGGGTAATTGGAGATCGCAGAGAGAGGCCTTCGTCCTGCAGTGGACATAAATATAGGCTGATGATGAAGATGACGAATTAAGACACTTGAACCCACAACCATTGATCGAAGTCAAGCCTATGACCTTTGGTGTTAAGGTAGAATTAATTTAACGCACTCAAACCAACAACCTTTGGTGTTAATTAAAGCAAAGTTAGTTATGGCATAGTTAAGACGGAGTTAATTAGGGCACTGAAACCCACAACCTTTGGTGGGAGTCGAACCCATGACCTATGGTGTTAATTAAGGCAGAGTTAATTAAGATAGAGTTAACGCACTCCAACCAACAACCTTTGGTGAGAGTCGCACCCTTGAAGGCACCCTGAAACGATTTTGATGATTTTGTACAAACGTACTGAGTCGTTAAAGTAGGTCCTTGTGATCATTAATTGACGCATCTAAGCGCTCCACGTAAAGCGTGTAATTTATTATAAGGTTTTTAAAATGTATATCGCTACCGATTGCAGCACGCCAAGCGGCTGAGTTTTGCGCCCAGATGACGCGATTTGCCCAGAATACGTCACTGGGCCAGCTATCCGATTGGCTGCCCAGGGCGCATCATCGATAATTTTTCCAACATTATGGTGAACAAATGTTGTTCGTAATAGTTTAGATGTTAGTTAATTTGTTTCTATAAAAAGAAAGTAACACAGTGGTGCCACTCACGAACTGAGATTTGGAGCAATTTTTGGAGCAGCAAAATCAAAATTTTGGAGCAGTTTGGAGCATCCAGATACAGATTTCGGAGCACTTTGGAGCTAACAAATGCTAGCTGCTGGACACGTCCTAAGCTATTTCAAACACTTAAAATTGACAAGAGTTATTCCAGAAAGTATTTGCTTGCTGTAAAAAAATGTTGCTCTGCCTGTAAATACACGAGTTTCCCGTTAATTTAAATGAAGACAACAAACTGCT
This sequence comes from Dermacentor silvarum, assembly GCF_013339745.2. NCBI lineage: Eukaryota > Metazoa > Arthropoda > Arachnida > Ixodida > Ixodidae > Dermacentor > Dermacentor silvarum. The sequence goes on along the minus strand of NC_051163.1, from coordinate 2,476,004 downwards.
CACACAGCGTGCTGTAATTAGTTCATTTCAAGTTGAGTGAAGCTGTTGCCTTTTACAGCGTACGATTTATTCATTGACAGCTGACACTTTGTTATGTTTTCAGCAAGGCTCTAGCATGAGTCAGAAACATCTGGCCAGACTCAATGTCATCAATGCTTTTCTGAGCCAGGCCAGCCTTGATGAGCCCCTTGTAACGCTCAGTCATTGCTTCAGACGACACCCCCCAGCTACTTTTCAACGGTCTGTTTTTCCTCATAAAGCTGAAGCCTCTATCTGTTCAGCAACTGGCCGATTTAGAACTGGCATCGACCGATTATTTCGACACCAGCAATTCAAACAAGCTCGATTATTCGGACTACTTTGAGGCACCATGACTGGCCCATAAATTTAAAGCAAAATACGACCGAAATTTCGGACACCTTAAGGTACGCCATCCGATATAATTCGGACTCCGTCTGCACGACTGCGTGCTAATTTGACCGCCGAGTTGAGCGGAAACAGCAATATTTTGGCGTTGATACTTCACTGGCAGCCGCAGCATGGTGGTCGGCCATGTTGCCGACACCTCCTAGAAACCGAAACTAGCGAAGCCTAACTAGTTAACCCAGCAGCGACCTCGCAACCGCCGCGCAAGCGAACTCCGGCAAGCCATGCGGGAGTGCTTTTGAGTTGGCTCTGTGCGTCCAGCGTTTATTCATTGACGTGTTAACTAGCGACACGGTTGCGGCGACGTAAGTTGTTTAAGCGGCGCCGACTACACCCTCGATATCTCCGCTGACGAGGACAATGACTGTCTCGTCACAAAAAAAAAAAAAAAAAAGATGCCGTCATTCGGCCATGATAGCGCGGTCGACTCCTGCGCGGCTATATTGTAGCGATGCAGTCCGCTCGATTCTATATGCCACCCTTATCATCCAAGGTTCTCTGCTGGCTAATACCATATAACGCAGGCAGAGCGCCACTCTTATACCACTGACGAAGCGCAAGGAGTGGCAGCGGAAAAGGCATCGCTACAAAATCGCGGTCCTGTTGCCAAAGGTTGAAGATTCGGTGCATGCATTAATTGTACTTTCGTCTATTTGCGGCGACAGCATAACAACAACAGAGATACTGACTGACCAGATCATAGGCAAGCGTACGTGCATGCAGAAGAGCGTTGGCAAACTTGGGCTTTATTTTTGGACGATCCCTTTCCCGGATACTTTCACTTTCGCGACATCTCGGGCGACTAGCACTGGACACATCGATGGATGATAGCGTTCCTGGGACACTACCAAGTATGCCGACGCTGATGCTAGTGACGCAAAATCCCGCGAAAGTGAACGTATCCCCGAAAGTGGTCAACCGAGAATAAGGTATTTTTTAGTCACTGGCTGAATAAATTCAGTTCTTTTCTGGCGAATTCGGATATTTCCGAGTCACAATTATTTGGACTTTCAAGCGGTCCCCATCGAGCCCGAATTATCGGTCGCTGACGTATATAGATAACTTGAAGTTCGATTTATGAAGCCGCTTTAGTAATGCGCGCTATGCACGTCTGCGGGCCACTGCGGCCACACATGTAATGCGCAGTAGCCAATTTTGGCGCACTGCGGCGCAAAATCGTGCATTTTTATCAGGGTGGCGCAGGAAATATCGTATGGCGCAATTTGGCGCATTTGGCGCAGGAGTGGGAGAACTGAAGTAACAGAAAAAGAATGCACACGGACATGTATCACTACACAAAAAGCACTTCCGGCCCACAGCAAGTGTCGCCTGCTTGCGTTACAACGTGCTCAGTGTTGACGAAAGCTGCGCGGTCAGTGTTGGTCTTGTTCTTTCTTTTCGCAAGCACCATGGTTCGCCCTTGCGTTGTGGGCTGCAAACATAGTGATCGGCGACATGTCAAGCTGCGACATCGTGCCCCGCTGCAAGGCAGCAGACAAGCGGAGTGGCTGCAGCGCATCGGACTGACGGTATCCAAACAGTGCCAGCATCTACGCGTTTGCGGCCGTCACTTCACGTCGCAGGATTGTCGCAATAGAATTTAGCTTGTCAGGTATTCAGGTGAACGCAAGCGTAAGTGTACTGGCCGTTTTACCACGTTTTACGTGATGAACAGAGGGGCAAACGTGAACTGCTTGCACGGTGCTGCCACCTGGCAGCAAGCTCAACCAAACACACAGCTAATATAGCGGTAACCAAGTTTTTTCTACTTTGCTGCGGGCTCAAATTTTTGGCAGGAGCGTAATCTTGAACAGGTTGTCTTTTTATATGTTTCAAATGTTTTACAGTTGGTTACAGGAATATTAGATCTGTATTTGGCTGTTTAAGCTCTGCGCCCAGATTAGCTGGACCGCGCATGCCGATCAGGCCGCTCACATACGTCTACGAAGCTCCTTCATCACAGCGGTATGGAGGGGCTTTAGTTTATGCCTCTGGTTATCCGTCAAAACACCCAGCCCCGCCTGTGGTTACCGGAATACCGGACACGCTCGGCACTGCAACAGAACGCTCGCAACGCACGCTGCTTGATCGCTCTCGCAGGGGATCAACGGCCGGGCGGCTAGCGGAGAGGTTGGAGAGCCTTCGCGCACTGGCTCCAAGACAACCGGAAGTAGACGACGACAACGTACGTCACAGCATGACGTAGAGCAAGCGAGCGCAGAGCTTAGCCCCGATCACTCGGCGAACGAGTTGAGGAGGAAATGCATGGCTAGAGAGGAGGGCAATTATTAATCGTCCGTAGCTCTCTTAACCCCTTAAGGGCTTATGACAACCTAAGCTCGTCATGAGCAGTCGCCACTTTTTTGCTTGTGACGACCTGTGGTCGTCATGGGTTTTCAGCAATGTTCCAAGAGGCTTTTGACAAGCCCAGCTCGTCAAATGGGGCTTTTTTATTTACAACACAGATGGCAGCACAGGTTCCATCATTGGCGCTTTTGTTGAATGAGCATTTGCGCGCTAGTTGTCGGAATGCGCGCCTAGTGTTTCCCAGGCATCATAGAGGTTTTTGATGAGCCCAACTCGACAAATGGTGCATTTCTATTTACAACATAGATAACAGAACGGGTTCCGTCATTGGCGCTTTTGTTGAATGAGGGTTTGCTCAATAGTTGGCGGAATGCGTGCCTTGTGTTTCCCGCGTGTTGTCAACAAACATGGCCACATCCGCGCAGCGTACTCGCGCGGGAAATCTTTCTCCCTCAGATGATGAAAGTGCGAGTGCTGAGGATGTGGTTGTCATGTTTGATTCTTCAAGTGAAGAAGTTAGTGATGACGTTTTTACGGACACCGACTCTGAAGCAGAAGAAAGCAGTGATGATATGATAGCCAGCGCCCCCGAATGCTACCTGATAGACCCCGACAGCATCCCAGCTAGACCTCCACGGTTTGAATTGAAGGGTTCTCCGGGAGTAACGATCACAGTGAGCTCTCCCCTTCAACAACTTGAGATTTTTGAGGCTTACTTAGATGATGAACTGATTGATGTTATCGTAGTCAAGACAAACCGGTACGCCTCTCAGCTATTGAATTCGAGTAACCTGAGCCGCCATTCTCGCTTCCGAAAATGGTCTGCACTTACGCGAGAAGAACTTCGTGTCTCTCTTATCCTCTTGTTGCTGCAGGGAATTGTACATAAACCAAATGAAAGGGTGTACTGGTCGAGGAACCGGCTGATTGAGACTCATGCTTATGGTGAGATAATGCCCAGAAACCGGTTCCAACTCATCATGAGAATGTTGCACTTTGTTGACAAAGCGACCATCGAAAATTCCAACTATCGAGGAATAGTGCATTTTCTGCGCGGCAATTCAATTTCAACCCTTACTTTCTGGAGTTGCAGAAATTTATTTCAGAATACACCTCAATTGCCCCATGTATTATAGGGTAATACATGATGGAGCGAGGAATGGCCAATAAAACATTATTATCAGTCAAAAAAAGTTTTCGCTAATATTTTTTGGTTTTGAACATATTACTGAAGCACTTTGCATCATAAAAAAAATTTGGCAATTTTGGAACATTTTTTTTTTTTTGTTAAATGAGCCCTTAAGATGAGACGTATCTCTTAAATTGTGACGCGAATGTTTTACTGTAGATGTATCCTATACATCTACAAAATTTGTTCGAACCGTTTCAGGGACCCTTTAAAGTTTGGTGTTAATTAATGCAATGTTAATTATGGCATAATTGACTAAGATCGAGTTAAATAAGGCACTTGAACCCACAACCTTTGGTGTTATTAGGGCGAATTAAGACACAGTTAATTAAGGCACAAACATTGACAGGAATCGAACCCACGACCATTAGTGGGAGTCGAATCCACGACCTTTGGTGTTAATTTAATTAAGGCAAAGTGAATTAAGATAGAGTTAGGACACTCGAACCCACAGCCTTTGGTGGAAGTCGGACCCATGACCATTGGTGTTAAGGCAAAGTTAATTAAGGCTCAGTTAATTAAGGCACTTGAACCCAGGACCTTTAGTAACAGTCAAATTCTCGACCTTTAATGTTAATTAGGGTGAAATTAAGCTCCCTCTTAAGGTGGTGGCCCCACTCCGGCAGCACGCACTCCGCATTTTAGTCATTGTTTGCGGACGAACAGTGCTTTCTGCGTTCATTGGACGGATGTGAACTATATTGCATTAGAAAGCTTACTTTCTGAGCTTTCCAATAACACCTAGTATTATCGCCTAGCCTGAAGCGTTGCCTGACGGCAATCAAAACAGTGTGAGCAAAAAACTGTTTTTGCTGTACTAGCCTCTATTCTACTGCGTTTCCAGCAAAACTGTTTAACATAACAAAATCAAGTTTGTTGGGGCTTTAAATTAAATATTATACAATGTTTTTATGAAGAGATATTGTGTGTAAAGCAATTAGAAATTGATATAGGCTCCAATAAAAATGGGCAAAACAATAAATGTTTATGAATTAGTATCTTTTTTAGCAACAATATTTAGTGGTTTTCTAGGCTACAGTGTACTTATCTATGCAAGGTTGTTTTGTGTTCTGATGAACAGTTCATCAGTTATTACTTCAAATTGGCAATTTATGGCTATACTTGGTCACACATTACCAAAGAAGGGACAAAACTATCCAACCTGGAACTCTTAAATTTGTAATAATCAAGCAGCAATCCCTTCCCTCGGATTCTATGAAGAGAAAATTGTCTTATGTTTGTTAGGGAATCTACAGGGGCGCAGTGAATTTCGCTAATTTTTCTGCTGGCCAGGTCCGTAGCAATGGACTTTTTTTTTTTTTCATGTACAGGCTAATTCACGAGTGTTGCACATTAGTAGAACCATATGGTGTCTTGCAATTACTAGCACTCACGAGTTTTATTAAGCAGGGCTTGAAACAAAAGATTTCCAATAAATACTAAATCTCACAGGTGTTTTTTTGGTGGTGGCACCATCTGTGCAAAATAATATCAAGCTGTTTCACGTCAGTTCCAACATTTGTCAAAAGTGGCAGCACTAAACATTACAAAGTGGGCAAAATGCGGATAGATTCTTTCTCCAGATTTGAATGTTTGGTTCAGTCTAGTCGCCGCACCTGCCCCAAATTCCTTCTACCACACGCGTCTGAAACCATGCCTTCAACGTAGTCCTACGGGAGCTCACTCAATTGTGGCTGCTGGGAGAAAAATTTTGTTAAATTATGCATGGCTCTGCTATCGCAAACACCAGAGACCAGTGCAGCTGGGGAAAGCCTAGTAAAGTAGTGGCAAACCACACACTTAGTTTCCTGGTGCTCAGGATTTCTTCGATATGTTCTGCGTAGTATCGCGATAAATCAACTGGCCCCGTTCACGAGCCTCCGGATCTTCATTTGTTCACTTACGCAAACGCTCGGCTTCCCTCAATCTAAACTCGGGATGTTCTCTTCTGTGACGCTTGGTTTCAGCTTCCATAGCTCTCGCTTCAGTCTTTCAGAAGTGACGAGTGTCCAGTTCTCTGGTTTAAACCTGCCGAGCCGCCTCCAGAGGCATCGGCTGCCGGACATTGGGCGCATGCGGTGCGAACGCGGGGTAATGCGTTCGGCGTCCGCAGCAGCTCTACGCGTCCCACTATCACCTGCCTCACTCCTTCTCTCCACCTCACATGCGTTATGCTGCGCGATGCTATTTTTATACTCTGCTTTCACTCTCTCTCAGCTCTCTCGCCCCCAGCTCGGCGAAGCTGCGGACGACGAAATGATCTTTATAGCGAGGTTCTAACAGCTCTGCCGTAATAAAGCAAGAAAGAAAGCGCCGTGCACGGTACATCATTAGTGCATGCCAGCTAGCCAGCAGGTTAGGCTATTGTGCCATTGTGCCCAGGAGAACTGGAGATAAATTAAGACTAGAAATTTCCTGGGTGCTCAGTTTTGTTCACAAATGATTGTGGAAGCGTTTTTGAAGTGCACACAGACTTTCCCTCACGTCCTCCTAGTTCCCAGGCTCGTACGACAATATCTGGAAACTTGCGTTCCCCATGTGGCAACGTGCAATGTGTTTGGCAGAGTGCTCTTTTTGCCCTATTCTGCGCGATGCCGGCTGAACGATAGGATTAGCAGCAAACAATGAGCAAGCCTTTATTTCCCCGACTGCAGGGAAAAGTGCGGATGGCTGCATGACTTGTAGTATTACAACCCAGGCGCAACAAACCGAATGTGATGCCCAGTGAAGTATTGAAACATGTGATTTCCAGTAGGTGGTCTTCTCGTACAAACATATATCGTATTTCCCCACATAATCATCTCGCACCTCCACGATGCTTGCACCCCCACATCACCCACTTTCTTTTTTGAGTAATCATCGTACCCTTGAACATTAATGCAGTGATTGCTGCCTGCTTGTTGCGGCGCATTAACTGCAGCCGACCAAGCAGAGTTTTCCACCACTTCTTGCAAAGCTTTTCCGCCATTGCATGCGCAACAGCGCACATAAGCTCGAAAGTCTCCGAATTCAGCAGAAAAAAGAAAAAAGGTGGGAGAAAGGCAGAGAACACGTGCACAATGTACGCTATGTAGACTGATGACTTTTAGAAAGAAAGTACTTTTAGCAAATAATCTGTTTATGCAGTTCCTGCTTGTGTAGAACCTATGATCTTATTCCAAAGGCCAGTGTGAAGGCTTGGCATTGGACGCCTATGCCATGGAGAGGTAGAGAAAGTGTCCTTCACAAAAGCAACAAGTACGGCTGTCGGTGAAACTCTGACAACTTCTGAGGCCTGTGCATAAGGCTACGGGCAAGTATTTGGGATGGTCATTGTGATCATAACACTTGTGCAATAAGTGCTAGGTGAGCGCATGTTCATTTCCTAAAGTGAATGTTCTGTGCTAACCGCTCCTTTTCCCATTTTAATGTAAGTACCACGGCTTTGAAACTCAAATGGCGTGACCTCCAATACCATGTGCGTGGGCACAGCGCGCTCTCTAGCGGGTGCACCATCACACTTGCGACAGCACGGCAATTGCGCCGGAAGTGTGCGAAATTTTTATTCCAATAAAACAGCCTAACCACCTGTACTATGCTGTCTATTTTGTAGGGGTGCGCGAAAGTAACTTTTTACCCAAATCAAATACTGCCAAAGACAAATCAAATCGAATAACGAATTACATGCGTTATTAAACTTTCTGAATTTCTTAATACACCCCTACTAGTATTTTATTTCCAGAAAACTTATCTCCACAGTATACCTGCAGCCTTCGATTTCATATCTACTGTCTCGTGATGAAGTTCTACGACACGCAGTATATTTGGGTAAACAATCAAACAAGTCGACATCAGCATTGACAGATGGCAAGTGTCGAAAAAGACCCATATAATAACCTTTTTTTGTGTACGCACATACACATATTCATCGTGTCATTCCGTGACACTTATTAGTTCAATCATAATGCCTTCTTTTACTCCTGTCTTTTATCTGCAGAGAATACGGTGACACACAAGCAGTATTCTTTGGGTTGCATTCCTTCCCTCACGTGTTCGCTTGTATAATTCTTCATGAATATGACTTTGCTTAGGTAGTGAGCGCACAAGAAAGACAGATTACTTCTGCCTAATATAATAATTGCCCAACACACATTTGTGCTAAGTGGTACACAAGCAGGTGCATCATACAGGCATCGATATGAAGAATCGCGTGAAAGAATGCAACTGCAAGTTGTGTCTTTATTTGTACTAGATGATATAAATAGTATCCTTCTCAAGTTTCTCACACAGCCCTCCCTACACCAATAGTGAGCTTTTTAAAAGCATACATGCTCATGGACGAAGGAATCGGAAATAAATGTCGCACCATCGCTGCATGAGGTAAACACACAGCTTACACTTGAGAAGTCTATTCTGCACTTGGGGCCTTCTCTGGTCTCTAAGGAAAGAGAAAAACCTGCAAATATTTCTAGGATTGCTGTAGTACTGAGCAATGCAGCACCCAGGTATGCTGGAAAAGGAATGTGCTAGCAAAACACGTTCGCGAAGAAGGGGAGGGTTTAGGCGGTGGTGTCACTGAAGTCACCTCTTTCAAATTGATGAGAGATACCATCCCCTTACAAAGCAGACAAAACGAAGTTGGATTGTCTTCCTCTCCCTACATTTGCTGTGCGAGTTTGTGCCTAAGTGGCCACTTCAAGGTCGTCTCCCAATCAGTCTGGTTGAGTGGTAGCTGCCAGGTAATTTTTTCGGCTTTCAATACCGTGTTTCAAGTGGGTCCTGCGTGATTTGTGTGTCTTACAATCAGCTTCTATTTTGGTTACTACAGATTTTGCAATCCAGATTTTATCATGACTTCATGTCTGGGAGGGCTGCTGTCTGCACTTTGTTCATGGGCCATACAGACCAAAAATCTCAGCTATTAATCACGTCTGTAATCTGGCGTCCTAGCACTGCAAATCCTGATGACAAGCATTGCAAGGGCTTTTTCTGCATGCTTCGTTATGCGGAAGATTGCCAAAAAAAAAAAAAAAAAACATTTGGTCAGCTCGTGGGACAATAGGAAACACGACGTCATTAGAAAGGGCGCGAAGGTAACATCCGACACACACGAGAACGGAAGCAGGCCATCGACAAGCAGGGGCACTTTCCGGCTTTGTCGTCCGCTTACCTCGACCTTTGTGTGGATAGCATCTGCTCATCTTCCTTCAGCTTTTAATGCATTTTTGGCGATGAGGGAGAAAAGTGTGTGTGTGTGTGTGTGTGTTAGTGTGGGAGAAAAGGGCATCCCTGGCCGCCGTTACCATAACCGCATTGCACGTGGTGAACATTTGAACTATTCCACAGCAGGCAGAGCTATCATCAGTCGGCGTTCCTGGTAGTGATTGCCCTCATATGTACTAGCTGAGATCAACGTTGCTTAGCTCCAGCGATTGCAGGAGCTGGCACTCTTGCACGAAAACATGGCCGATGGCCTAGGAACATATGCTTGCCACCCTAATCCTGATTCATGTTCATGCAGTTTGCAAACAGCATGGAAAAAAATGCGGTGTCCCTTACATAAACGACATCTGTTTTGGGATGCATGAGGCTAATAAAGCTCAAGTTGGCTACACGTAAAGCCTTTCCGTCGCACATCTATATAAAAAGCACCCTTTTTGGCGCACTGCAAGGCACGTAAAAGGGGCTCTGCGTATTGTTAGCACAGGAGTATCAAAAACAAGCTTGCTGGCAGGCTCCTGAACGTATGGAAATAGGCATCAGGTCAGGCGGCACATGCGGTCGAAACAAAACTGGTGTCAGTGGTGCACACAACCGCAATTTCTGTGCACATAGTCCAGGGTAGCTTACAAAAGCACTGCAACTTCTTCGAGCAGTTGGGCTTTGCCACCTGGCTGTTCTACGCAACCTAGCAGTGCCGGTGTGCAGGGCAGTGACAAACTTTCAGGAGGAAGCCACTCCCCCAAACAAACTTTCCTTTATTTTCTTTTTACTTAGTTGCTCTGCTGTAAATATTTCATTTTTACTCAACACTCTCAACTAACCTTTACGCCTACTTTTTTACCGCCACCCCTCCTCCACTGCTGACCGCTGTTCAGGCGTCAGCAGACTGCGCTAGACAGTTACTGCGTTCAGTAGCAATTTCCTTTCCATTATTTATCTATCTGTTTATAGGACAAAGCTATATTTACCATTTCGAGCCTAGAACCTTCGTTTAGCGGGCCCGTACTTTGCAGAGTGGTAAAAAAAGTAGACACTAGGAAGAAAAAGAAAAAAAAAAAACACCGCATATCCACGAAGTGATTGATGATGAGTGGGCGAAGCACCGGCCGGGGGATCATTCGGGCAAAACGCCGGAAGCATTCTCCGGAAGCCGGAAGCTGGCTTCCGGTTCCAGCTTCCGGAACCAGAAGCGGAACAGGAAGCCGGAACCGGAAGCCGGCTTCCAGTTCCGGCAGATGGAGCGGGGCGTACATAGGCTATACATATATATATAGACATATATATATATATATATATTGTGAGACGTCGGTCGATGCGATGCCTTCATTTCCGAGCAGCCGCCCGAGGCAGAGACGAAGCACCGAACGAGACAAGAGATGATGATGAGTCGTATGTACAAATGACGACAACGATATGCACAAATAGCGCTCACACAAGATGATGAGTTGTATGTACAGATGACGACGACGATGCCCAAAATGCGCTCACACTAACTTCACCCCCTTCAGGAAAGCGGTCAGCAAGACCGCAAGCTAGAAAGGGTAGGTACGGCGAATGTAGGGTTTCAGGAGAGATACGTGAACGATTTCCGTAGTGCGGCGGCGGCGGTCAGTAGCTGAGCTGACAGGAGTGACGCGGTAGTTAACGGCCGAATTTCTTTGCAAAACAGTGTAGGGGCAGAGATATCTGTGGAGAAACTTTTCACAGAGGCCCGGTTCGCGAACAGGTGTCCACAAAAGAACTTCGTCGCCTGGACAAAACGAAGCAATGCGACGCGTCGCATCATAGCGAATTTTCCTTTTGTCCTGAATGGTAGCGGTGTTGGCGCGGGCAATTTCACGGCAGCGGGCGATGCGAGCAGCAAATTCTTCAGGAAGAGACGCGGATGGAGCAGCAGGTGCTGAAAGGAGTGTAGTGTCCAAGACGAAAGACGGCACACGACCGTACATAAGGAAGAAGAGACTGTAATTGGTTGTACGTTGTACTTGGAAGATATCACATGCTTGTCGCTACTCCGGCAACTGGACCTAAGCACTACGCCAGAACCATCCGAAAAATTTCCCAAAGAGGCGATAGCAGCGCTGTTCAACCACATTACCCGGCGCAAAGAAACGCTTCGTTCGCCAGAATGTGCAGCACTAGCGATGGTTGGTGGATACCTGTCGAGAGCTGTTCAGCTGTTAATGAGCGGGTGTCTTGCAAAGAATGCCTCAGTTTGTTGACAAAGCCCAAGCCCTCGTCGCCGGCTTCAAGACAGAAGCCGTCTGCTGTATCGGTCAGGCGAACTCGTAGTTGTGCTGAACTCTTTGCACAACTAGGTTGAAGTAGTGCTCGCTAAGCCAAGAAATTTCAAGCAGCCGCTGAGGAAGACTGCCGTGAATGCTGCTCAAGTGATGCGAGAGCGTGAACTATTGAACTGTTCAGTGTCTGAGCATCACGAGAAGCTGTTTGAGATCATGGTGACAAAGTTCTTCCGCCCTCTATTCACTAATTTTGCGCTGAAGATAACGGACAAGAACGACATTGCAAAAGTTCACAGAAGCCCCTGTCACGAAAGCTCCACAAACTTTAAATCTAAATGATGGCAATAAAAGTGTTTGTTGTGCAGTTATTAGAGCCGACATTGTTTTTTTTTTTCCACACTGACATACAAAACATATGCAATAATAAGCAGAAGGAAAATGAAGCTTCATAGTAGTACAGATGAGAGCTGTAGTTTTCCTTTTATCGTTTTCTTTTGGAAGAAGCAATGCGCGGCGGCCAGTACGCTTTTGTGTCAGCGTTAAACGTCCGCAGATGTTGCAACACAATAGAATTGGCACCGGTAAAAAAAATAGCATGATATATAGTGATGCTACAGCGCACGCCACCATAGAGCGTCCTGTATTTCTAGTCTGGGGTAGCACCGCCAACTGGTGGTGAGTGACGGCATTAGGCTCCCTGCGTTCTCGGCGCCGATGGGCAGGCATGAAGTATATAGGAGGCTATGGCTTGTCGTACCGCATGCGAGCGACGAGACGAGCGACGACTTTGAGCGATGTCTCCCCGGTGTTGCCGGTATGAGGGCAGCAAATACTCGCCGAAACTGGCATGACGTGTGCTTTATTAATTTAAGTTGATGTGTTTTAGTGTAAAGAGCAGCATAAATATTTCTAAAGGTCTTGCACTACGTTATTATCCTTGCACGTATCAAAATCTAGTTGTTTGCTCATTCTGTGCGACAATTGGTAGTACTTGACTGATGTATATCTAGTTCTGGCTTCGCGCTATTGGGTAGTCGCTCACAGCACTTCTGGGCGACGAGCGACAAATTCTAGATTTACAGAACCGAGCAATTGAGCGACAAGAACAAGCGATCCGTACGCGCGATGGCCCGTTTCGTCACTCGAAGCAGTCGCTCGTCGCCGTCGTGCACAAAATCGCTCTCATGCGGTTTGGGCTTTATGCAAGAATTATTGGTCATTTCCTGGTGTGAATTTTCGGCAGTGGCGTAATCATGCTGCTGCCGAAGATTTACACCAGCAGCGAAGTTGAATACACTTGGTTACTGCAATATTAGCTGTTCTTGTCTGTTTGAGCTCTGTGCCACCAGGTAGCAGCATCATACAGGCCGCTCACGTTTACGGTTATGCCCAAACGCCCCAACGCCCGCGTTTACCCGATTACCGGACAAGCTAAAGCTCTCTAATAGGCAGGTGTTCAAAAGTTTACGTGCCTTCTCGCCTCTGTAAAACGTGCGCGACGGCGTTTCACGACTGACGATGCTGTTATAACAGCAATGTCTGGGCATTTCCTTCCGCCGCGACGAACGCGTCAATACCGAGCGATGACCGCGGGAAGCCTCATGTAAGACGCACCACCTACAGGAACGCTGACGGGGATAGTGTTTCAGACAGACCACGCGTGAAGATCACCGAAAGGGGTTAAACAAACGCTGCAAGGGACCGACACCTCTGGAAACACTGACAGCTGTGGGCCGACCTTGCCCGCGGGTGGGTGTTATGACGTCAAATTTGAGCTTCTGCCGGCGGCCACTCGGAGGCAAGGTGCAACAGAAATTCGCAAAAAAGAGATGTTTCTTGTTCTTTTTTTCAACGCAGCTTGTTGTATTCGTCATTTTCAATAGTTAAACTTTTGTTCCGATGCAAATAACCACCCAGCAACTTTTGTGTCCGTATCCCTTTAAGATAACATAATGTGACAAGTTTTTGCAGTAATAGATTTACTAGCTCGGGGCGGCTATCCTATAAAATGTTGATATAAATTGATGATTATGTTCTTAAAGGTCTCTAACATGTCGCTAATCTTTGCTATTTTTGCAATTTGGCACTTTTGGGATGTAACAAAATAAATGCATGGGGTAGCTGCATACTTTCTTTGTAGTTTGCGAGAATTCTTTTTGAAGATCTGTCAAATATTTTTCAGATTCATCGCCTTAGTATAGTCCTTTAATAGCTTTTTCTGGTCACGAAACTCCCGCCTCAGTTTAATATAGAGCCAGCACCTGCCGTTACGGGGCCATAATAAAAGAAAGGCCACCTAGCCGAGCGGCCGCCACAGGCGGCGGCAGTATTTTTTCTTTACTGGTCACGTTGCAGCCAAAAGCCCCACTACTTTTCGATTTTAGTTACATTCTATTTTGTCGTAGCAGTTACAGTATCCAAACTTGAACATCTGAGAGTGTTTTCTAACCGAAATCAAGGTGCGTACAAAATGTAAACAATCTCAAAATCAGCTGGTGGCTCCGTGTGTCAGAAGACGAAGTGCATAGAATTCTGAGAAATCTGTCGTTAGTTGGCCCAACCAGCTTCGATTAAAAACCTTCAAGCGACTTTTATGCACTGTACAAAGAATAAGACATTAGCAGCGTGGTGTTGCCAGTAAACGACAACCTGAGTTCAAGCTCGTGTGCTGTTACCGAATTCCGATTGCAGTCGAGCCGTTGAGGCGATGGTGACCGATTCTAATCGCATGTAACATAAAATGTTCTAGGATGTCAGAATTAGTTTGCAACAGGTACATCGGCAGATCGTAGCCGTGAATGAAACGCTTGCTTGAAGGAAACTATTGTAATTTTCATGTATCGCAAGCTTTGCAAGTTTTCGTGCGCATTATTCCAAGTGTGCAACAAAGTTTTCAAACGCGATTTTCGTTGTCAATATACCCTATAAAAACACAACCGGATTAATATGCACGACTGACTCAGCCCTGTACTTATTAATCTCTAAATCGCACGAGCAGAGTGACGAGGATTGACGGTCTGTTGCACTCAGTACAATACCTACTTGGCGAACTGCGACGCATAATAGTATTTGAATTGCGATCTTTCTTTGAAGCAAATGTAGCCGTTCTAACTCGCGAAAATGATTATGAGAAATAACATTTAATTTTCGCTTTCACTCAGCACTGCTGTAGTGTAGAGCTCAAAAACGATATGAAATTTGTATTGACACAGAAAACTGACATCTTGTTTTTTCCTGTTGCACTACGTTCCTAATGTCCCATTTATCACGGCTGGAAGCCTACTTTGCTTCAGGAAACAAAATTCTGTGGCATGGCCCTTTTGTAAGCTGCAAGCTGCAAGCTGTAAGCTTTGAGGTAGCAACCTTAAGCAAATGTTAGAATTGTCAATAGCTATTGCTATCAGCATGTGAAATGCATAGGCAAGAACTCAAACTAAGTGGTTATGCAAATAATTTGCAGTCTATAAATATCAACACACAGACAGTGCAATCATGGTTACGGGACATAAATATTTTATTGTTTAAACCAGAACAAAGTTTTTATATGTGCTTATGTTCTCATGGAGGTACTAATAGGCACGGATTTTGTTTGCAATATACAAATGAAACAAATCTTGTAAACAGAACAGACTACTGAGAATCACACACGCACACACATGCACGCACGTGCACAAACACACACACACACACACACACAAACCCAAATAAGTACGCGTCCAAACTTTCAGCCCATGCCGGCCGCATCTGCACTCTCTCCGTGTTTAACACGGAGAAAGATGGCCTCTCAGCTGCAGTGGCGGCGCAGCGCAGAGGCTTCATGCGACATATCAAGCTCTCCTAGAGTGACGGCAAAGTTTCGTGACCAGAAAAAAATTTAGGGACTATGGCTAAAGCTAAAAAAAATCTCCAGATGACGGGGTCAGTCAGAGGCAGTTGCTCAAAAACCAAAGTATGCCAATTTTTCAGAAGCACACTGTGGGTAACGAATTTAACTTCCTGTGGGCCGATAGTACTAGAGGTGTAGATTTACCGAAAAAAATTTGGCCAAGTACAATGAGTTAATGTTAGAGTGAATCTGTAATCTTTGAATCTGTAAAATCTGCAAGTAGTTAAAATGCTCTTTTCCACCTTTAGTGAAATACAAATGTTTTTCAAGAAATTTGTGCTAAGTTTTGCAAAACAAAGGTTGATTCCATTCTACAAAGTCATTTTTCAACCTCATAAAAATTTCGCTGTAAACTATATAAACAGCCTGCACTCCCCTTAGTCTGTCCTCATCTGAACACACCCCACTAAGCTACCATGGCAGGTGCTGTACATACCTCTCAACAAACTTGATGCACCCTACCCCAAGCAAAATCAAATAATTGTTTCCCTCCCCCCCTATAGTCCATTTCATACTTGACAATTAACGCTATAGAGTATGGGGTCTCAAACGTGCTCCTGGGACAAAGGAACGACAACACAGTAGCGCAAACAATCAGCAAGGTATTTATTGTACGTTTCCTACACCAATGCCAGTGGGAGCTGACGAATCGAAGTTCAACTCATCGCGACAGGATAGCGAAATGTTTGCCCCATGCTGGATATCAACACCTAATCGTTCACATGTACAGTCACACGAACGGTGTCACGCTCAAACGATCGAGTTCATCCAGCTCACTGCCACGTCGTTAAGGAAGTGTTGGACATCTATCACCGCGTCATCGTTGCTGAAGCGTCTTTCGGCCAAATGTTTTTTTAACTTAGGAAACAAGTGGTAGTCACTAGGTGCCAAGTCCAGACTACAGGGTGGGTGAGTGACGATGTCCCATCCAAAATGTTGCAGGAGAGCGACGGTTTGATGGGAAACGTATGGATGAGTACTGTTGTGGAGATGGCTTACGCCATAGCTCAACATTACGCCCTAGGTCAACATTCTTCTACAATTCTGAATCGCCCGTCTGAGTGTTTTACAATAAGTGGCAGGGTTTACTGTGGCTTCAGGAGCCATGAAGCCGACCAACAATAGCGCATTTCGATCCCAAAACACAGTTGCCATGACTTTGCCGAAAGACTGTTTCTTTGAATTTTTGCAGCATGGGCGAAGAGAATTGCCGCCGCTAACATGATTGCTGTTTGGTCTTGGGTACGAAGTGGAACCCCCAGGCTTTGTAACCCGTAACAATCAAATCCAAAAAGTTGTCCTTTCCATCTGCATAGCACCGAAGAAACTTGCGGAAGAGTCGACACGTTGCCGTTGGTGGTATGCTGTGAGCATTCGCGGGACCCACCTTGCACCACTTTCCGATATCCAACTTTTCAGTCAAAATTTTTTTTATATGAATGGGGCTTTGAGAAACTTGGAGACCAAAAATCTAGACACCTTCGAAAGTGATGCTCTGATCTTGACGAATAAACTGTTTGGACTTGATGACTGTCTTGTTATAAATACTTTCGTCATCATGAATTTCAGTGCGACCAGCTGTAGCCGCCCGACACCAGTTGTGGACGTTTTTGGTGTCTACGTATGACTCTCCATACACTTCTGTCAAGTGGCGATGAATTTAGAAAGGTTGAACACCTTTCACGCTCAAAAACCAAATAACTGTGCGAACCTCGCAGCTGGTGGTAGTGAGGAGCTCCATTACAAACAGCTGCTCAGCCAAAACTGAGCAGGCTGAACTATGACTTGTTTGGGAGAGAGGGAAGCAACGAACCCAGCAGTGTGGCCCATCAGCAGTTTCCCTGCAGCCCCATTGCTTTGGAGACGGTACTTTTGGGTTTACCCTCGTAAATGTCAGAAAAGACATTGTACAGCGTGCAGACACCAGAGACAACACTGTGTTGCCTGGTTCTCTTGTGTCTGCACACCATACCTCATTTTACTATGTATCTATATTAACTAGCTCAACTTCCTGTAGTTCTAAGCCAGCAAAGACCATGCGGGAATGGACAGCTTGGGCCATTGGGTGTGAGCATTCACGCCCACTTCGGGTCTCTGGATATTGTGGTACAGGCCAACTGGGATCACTGGGTGCTAGTGCATCATTCTTTAAAAGAAAAAAAAGAGGGGATCTCGGCCACTCCACGTGCCTCGTAAAGCTTTTTAACTACTTAACCGCCAATAACGAGATCATCACAATGAGCGTTTTCTGGTGCTTAGGACGAGGTAATTTCGCATGTGTTCAGTTTTGAAAAGAAAATAATACACAATAACTTTCGCCAATTGTCTTGGCACTCCTAAAGATTTTTTCAGAATTTGTCACAGCACTTAAGGGCTTAACTCTCTGCGGTTATGTATTAGGCCCCTTGTAGTGCAAGGACCTTATGAGTGTTGTTTATGTGTGTGAACTCTTGAGGCTTGTAAATGAAGAAAGAAGAAATAGAAGAAGGTGAGCCAGGGGCAGCTTGCGTGCATGGCAGTGTTCAGGAAAACAACAGCAAAGGAAGAAGAAGAGAGGCGGGTGCCGAACTTGTTTTGTTTCAGTCCTATCATTTTAGATAAATTTTGGTTTACATCCGTTTGCGCGTCTCTGACGTTCATTACCGCTTGACTGCACACAGACATACGTGCCGAACAACTATTCCATCACACCCCTTCCTACACACGAAAATATTCGTTGCGATCAGATGTCGGGTAGCGCCTGACCCGTGCGCGGGCTCATGTTCGCCAGTTATTTGGGTTGGTAGCGCAAGCTTTCAGGGAACTTTTTCAAGTAATAGGTGCACTTTGCAATGTCGCCAGACAAAGGCAGCACTTTTTTTTTTTTCTTTTTTATGTTTGAAGGGATTTTGGCATGATTTGTGGCGCGAGCTGCTTACAGTATGGTGGGGATTTCTGTTGTTCGAAACGTGTGGCATTAAAGTTTTTTCGAGCGTTAAAGAAGCCAACGAATACACGCAAAGTAGCTCGAGCGGCCAGTCGCGCCGCAATTTTGCGTGTATTCGTGGGTTTTCATGCTCGCAAAAGCACTTTTATGCCACACGTTTACAGCCACAGAAAGCTGTATCGGGAGTTTTTCATGTTGCTCTACAATTTTTTCACTGACACTTTTTATCTAATTATAATGTTTGAGAAGTTGATTAATTAATACTAATTATCTAATTAGGCACAATGCAAAAAATAGTCTCCAAGCAATGGCAAACAACATTACCTTGGTTCTGTCCAGCTACGTGGCATTTGCATATTTTTATATCTTGATGCATGATAGTTGGGACACCCTGTATATATATCATGTACTCGTGACGCCTGCGGCAGAAAGGATGTTCCATATCCGACGCCAAGGTTTGCGAGTGGTGGCATCTGGCTAACAATCCCAGGGTTATTTCTAGTAGTATAAATACCCCAGAAAGTGGATGGGAAAACGGCACCGCGGTAGCTCAATTGGTAAGAGCATCGCATGTGTAATGCGAAGACGTGGGATCGTTCCCCACCTACGGCAAGTTTTTTTTTTTCATCCAATTTCATCCAGTTACGCACGCACAGCACACGCTAGGGCGTGTGTGTGTAGGTTCTACACCACACAAACTCTTAGCACTCCTCGGACAAGAATGCTTTAACAACGAGGTTGCACGTTTTTGCATTGCCGAAACAACACTTTGCGTAACTTCTGACAAACGCTTTTCTCTGCTAAGACTTGCAGTCACTTCACATCAAATTATGCTATCATCCTTATGCTATGTTTAAAAATTATATTAAAAAAACTAAAATTTCGCTTACGAATTGATGAATCTATATAATTCATGTCAATGACCTAGCTGGTACATGACCTGGAAAAGCAAACAGCACTTTCGGTGTTGTGGGCATACTATATTATTCTATAGATAAAAATATAGGAACGAAGCTTTGCGCTAGAACTTCGATAGTATCATATTGATGCAAGTTTCACTCACTTTCGGTGACCTGCTGTCAACTTGTTTAAAGAGATGTTTGGAAGTAACCTGCAATCATGGTATTGTAGTCATCGTGCGACACATTGTTATTTGATCACACTCGGGAATTGATGAGGCAGACAGTCCGAAGCAGGGCTGCTTCCTGTTTAGAAGCCTTTGAGAAAATTACGGCATCCGTAGTTTGCAGTAAAATAAGGGCCAGTACCTCCGAGAGATTTGAAAGTGTCGTATCTCCCGACACCGTCTATTCTGAAAATTGCCTAGACATTTAGTTAGGATGGGCTCTCTGCAGCAAGCAGCACGTGTTACGACTGGGTAGGTGAGCTTGAGCTAGGCAACTGGCCGCGGCTGTTGAGTGATCGGGCAGTGAGGAGACGATCTCCCTATGTCCATAATTATATGCAAACTTTGTTCTTGACGACTTTTACACACACCCCCCTACTCCTCATATCAATCACGCCCACTTCCTTCTTAAAATTCTTGTCCATTAGTCACTGTTGCACTCGGCGGCCCCTAACATTCCTATATTTCTGTTTCTGCGTGGACTTAAGAGGCCATTCACCTACCTGCCCTCCCACCTGTTGTGACGGTTTCTTAGCTTCCCTCTGGCCCTGCACCCCCGTCTTTAATACATTTTGACATGCGCAAACCAGCGTTCTGTGGGTATTTCTTTCTGTCTTAGCCTAACAGAAAGCTCTTCTCAAGTTTATTAACATAATGAAAGTCGAAGAGATGGGAAAGAGAAGAGAAAAAAAGGAGGAGGGGGGTGCTTGTTATGCGTTTTCTAGACAAGCAAGTCGCAATATTTTCAGAATGTTTTTCTTCCACGCAGCGTGGCAGACCATTCGGTCAAGTACCAGGAATGAGAAGTTCCTTGACGACACGAAGGCCTGGAGGATGGCAAAAATGCCTCCCAGTGTTATGCACGCGCGCGTCCCATCTTTACCTGTGTGTGGAAGTTTTTAGCGCTTATCACCCCTCAACAGTTATGGTTAACACAATCCAGAATGAGGTAGAGGCACGCCATGAGTGGCCACAATGTTCTGTGCATGGGATAGGGGATCGCCCCCATGAAAACCCCCCTCCCCCCTTTGGACCGCCACTGGCCCTCACCTTGTCTTCATATTCAAGATAACCCTTTCATCCGTGTTGCTCTTTCGGAGCAGACCTCAAACTGAGTGGGTTCGTCAGAAAATTTCGAGGGGGGGAGGGTTCGACTCCCAAAATCCCCCCCCCCCCCCTGGCTATGCCAATGGCTGCTACTACTGCCTACGCTAACTGCCTTCATGAATTTGGCTTCGAATCATTGGTTTTCCTTCCAACTAGATGTACTTTAGGGGCTTCCGCCACCTTATTAATAGATTACACATTTTCCAACCTTATGTGTCCTCCAGTTTGCGGTGTACTTGAAAACATCACTGACCACTTTCATGTCTTTTTTAAACTTCCTTGTCAATTATATAAACCTTGTCATTAATATTACAAAGGTGTGATTAATAAAGATGACTTGATCACTCCCGTTGGTGAGCTAAATTGGTGTTCTGTGATTTCACAGTCAAACGCAGAATCTGCTTTTAATAAACTTTCGGAGATAAAAAAAATGTATCAAATTCTACCACCTTTGTAAAATGCAGAAGACATGTCCCAGCATTACATAATCCTTGGTTAACCAAGGGTCTACTAACTCATCATCACCATCAGCCTATATTTATGTCCACTGCAGGACGAAGGCCTCTCCCTGCTCCAATTACCCCTGTTTTGCACTAGCTGATTCCAACTTCTAACTAGCTTATGTGAAAAAAAATTACCGTTACCGAAAAGTTAAACAACGCCCTTTTAACATTCGACTCAAAACTCGTTATTAAATCTATTGTAACATGCTAAACAGGCTGCTCAAGGTTGCCCCAAAAGAAATTATTACGAATTCAGAATAGCCGAACCCGGCACCGATTCAAAACAACAGTGGAAAATAATAAATTCCTTCTTGAACCGATCCAGTTGGGATGAACAAATATGAAAGCTTCAATCATCAGACGCCACGTATAAGAAACCAGTAGACATCGTCAGCGCATTTAATGAGCCTTTCTGTGACCCTACTTTCAATCATACAAATGATACTCAACTATCTCTTCAGCGTTGCTTACAATCATTGTACTTATTTCCAACTGGTCCAGATGAAATAATCAATGCCATACATCATTTAAAGGTTACAGGAGCAAGTCTGGATCAAATCAGTTAAATTAATATTGTTACGAGGCATTGCGTATGAGCCTGCCATTAAAGGACCGCTGTGCTACGCGAAGAGGAAGAAGACGGGCATGCCTCGTGAGATGCTGTCAGCCATTCTCTGGTAGCAGCAGCCTATAAATATTGTTTCTCCCGTGTACTTGTGAATCCCCGTGACAATTTGGTGGAGGTGCGGGGTACCAGAAGAAGTGCTGTACAACGGAGCTCCGCAGTGGTCGTCGAGTCGGAGTCATCATTATGAGACGAGACCACGACCACGCCGCCTGCGCTGGCCAGTGCGATACCTGCACCAGTGCATTTCACAACATCAACGATCGTCGTTACGCATCTTAAAGACCCGGGAACGTTCTGCAGTACGGATGAAGTTGACGTCGAAGATTGGATTGCCAATTATGAACGCATCAGTGAGGTCAATCGTTGGGACCCGACGATGATGCTGACGAACGTGCTGTTTTACCTCAAAGGAACGGCAAAGGTGTGGTTCGATAACCATGAGGCAGAGATTGGAAGTTGGGACACTTTCAAAACAAAACTTAGTGCCCTGTTTCGGACGCCCATGGGTCGAAAGGCGGCCGCAACACAAGAGCTATCCATCCGCGGTCAGACGTTCACTGAACCATACATATCCTACATTCAGGACGTCTTGGCTCTTTGCCGTAAAGTGGACATGGACATGACGGAGTCAGACAAGGTTGGTCACGTACTAAAGGGAATCGCAGACGATGCGTTCAATCTATTACTGTGCTAAAATTGTGCGACCATCGACGCAATTATTGAAGAATGCCGGTGTTTTGAGCAGGGCAAAATTCGGCCTACTGCGAAGTCATTTGCTCGGCTACCGAACACAGCCCCGACGTCATCATGCGAAGACGGGCCTCTCGTCTGCAGTCATCGCCGCCATCGGAAATTACATGAACCGTTCATCGGGAAATCGAAGCAATTGCTCCTGCTCTCCCCAACAACGGCCACGGCGATTTTCACGTGTTGGCCGTTTCCCTGGTCCAGTCCACTGTGTGGGAGGAACTCGGCAACTTGGGTTTCGCCGTCTGCACCGTTGCTCAGTCTCGGACAACTGAGTTTCGCCCTAGGTCGCCGCCTCGCCAGAGATCACCGCCCCAGGAACAACGGTTTTATCCGCACTCTCGCAATTCGGCGGAATGGCGGACGGCAGATGATCAGCCGATTTGCTTCCACTGCCGCCGTATCGGTCACGTCGCGCGCCATTGCAACAACCGTTGGGTGTCGCCGTTAACCTGGGATGACAGCTAGCTGCACTGACAACTACAGCCGTTTTCAGCCCGCTCAGCCATACCAACCATACAACACTGATAGCTACCGCCGTTTCCAGCCTTTTGAGCCGTACAACGTCGATGCCACCTCTGCACCGCACAGCCGTTCCCTGTCGCCCCAAGGTCATCAGTCCCGTTCGGCGTTAGCGCGTCGGCTGTCGTCTCCTTCGCCTCTACGACGACGTCAGACATCGCCGCACAACCTTCTCAACAGGGAAACTAAGGGATGCAGCTCTTAGAGATGACGCTGCATTTTCACTTCCACCTCAAATCCTCTCCTCGTATTGCCGACACGACGAAACTTGATTGATGTTGACACTGACGGCTTAACTGTTCCCGCAATCGTCGATACTGGTGCACAAATATCTGTGATGAGTAATCACCTTCGTCGCCGTCTCATGAAAGTACTTACCCCCGCCACTACTGGTATTATTTGCGTCGCTGATGGAAGAAGTCCCGCAGTCATCAGAATGTGCACAGCTCGCATCACCATCGCCGGTCACCATATATCTGTTTTGTTTACTGTTCTCGAGCAATGCCCCAATGACGTCATTCTCGGACTCGATTTCTTGTCGGCCCATGCTGCTCTCATTGACTGTGCAACTGGCGTCCTTCAACTTGAGTTTCCTCAACTGGCGAATGTTCCTGATTTACCAGACGGCGACTACATAGTGTCTCCACTAGTTGAAGTACTGTTGACCAGAAATATTGCTGTGCCGCACACCCTCGTGACTGTTGTCGACAGCCACGTCCAGCTCCCGCTTCTCAACTTCAGCAACTCGACCCAAGCTCTCCCGCAAGGCATCTCAGTGGCCAACGTGTCTGCGCTTGATGAATGCGACATTGCGGCACTAGACGCCAGACACTTGTTCGTCCTTTCTCACAAGCGGTCCGGCAAGTCCACTCCCCGACGAAATTACCACGATGATTGCCCCTGATCTTCCGACCTCTCAAGCCACGAAACTCCACCACCTCCTAATGACCTATAGGGATATCTTCGACTTCGATGACCGCCCTCAAGGTCAAGTCGTCGAATACATACCGGAGATGCTATTCCTATCAGACGGCGACCCTATCATGTGTCCCATTCCAAACGCCAGATCACACACCGAGAAGTCAATAAGATGCTCTCCCAAGACGTCCTAGAGGCTTCCTCAAGTCCGTGGGCGTAACCTGTCGTCTTGGTCAAAAAGAAGGATGGCAGCTGGAGATTTTGCGTCGACTACCGTGCCTTAAACAAAATAACGCACAAAGACGTATATCCGCTGCCACGGATCGATGACGCCCTGGACTGTCTTCACGGTGCGAAGTACTTCTCATCCATAGACCTGCGCTCGGGTTACTGGCAGATTTCTGTTGATGACTTGGATCGAGAAAAAACTGCCTTTATCACACCAGACGGCCTCTATCAGTTCAAAGTTAAGCCCTTTGGACTGTGCAACGCCCCCGCAACGTTCGAACGCATGATGGACTCTCTCCTTTGTGGCTACAAATAGTCTATCTGCCTCTCCTACCTAGACGACATCGTGTTTTCCCCAAGTTTGAAAGTCACCTTACTCGTTTGGCGACCATTCTAGCTGTCTTTTGTCGAGCAGGACTCCAGCTAAACTCCAAAAAGTGTAATTTCAGCAGACAACAAATCACAGTGCTTGGTCATCTTGTAAGTGCTACAGGTGTCCAACCTGACCCTGCCAAGATTAGCGCTGTCAAGAACTTCCCTGTGCCCTCGTCTACTAAAGCTGTTCGGAGTTTTGCTGGATTATGCTCGTACTTCCGTCATTTTATACACAATTTTGCCATCATAGCCCGACCCCTCACCGACCTTTTCAAGAAGGACCCTTCTCGTGGGGCCCCGACCAAGCAACCGCATTCTCGGCGCTGACCAACTTGCTCACTTCACCGCCTATCTTGGCTCACTTTGACCCATCCGCGCCTACTGAGATTCGCACAGATGCTAGTGGGCATGGAATCAGCGCCGTCCTCACTCAGCACCAGCATGGCCACACATGTGTTATTGCATACGCCAGCCGCCTGCTCTCCACATCAGAACGGAACTATTCGATCACAGAGCGCGAGTGCCTTGCATTGGTTTGGGCTGTCGCAAAATTTCGCCCCTATTTGTACGGCCGCACATTCTCGGTTCTTACCGACCACCACGCTCTTTGTTGGCTGTCCCCACTCAAGGACCCAACTGGTTGCCTTGGTCGCTGGGCTCTGAGACTACAGGACCTTTGAGGTAATTTATAAATCGGGCAGGCTACATCTCGATGCCGATTGTCTTTCGCGCCATCCGGTGGACCCTGCTAGCCTCGCTGACCATGAGCATGATTCCTGTGTGCTGGCCATCTCTGATTTACGCGACATTGGCACTGAACAGCGTCGGGATGCAGCCCTAAAGCTCACCATTCAGCGAGTCTCTTCTGCACGTTCCGACCCTGCTCTATGCCAGTATGTCCTACGCGATGACGCCCTTTACCGTCGTAACATGAAACCAGACGGTGCAGAATTCTTGCTAGTTATTCCCCGACACCTGTGCACCACCATTCTTCAACATCTGCATGATACTCCAACTGCCGGACACCTCGGCGATTCACGCACCTACGACCACGTGCGACAGCGGTTCTTTTGGCGTGGCTTGTATCGTTTGGTGCGCCGATACATTGCTGCCTGCGAGCGCTGTCAGCGCCGCAAACGTTCTGCTCTTCCTCAGGCTGGCCTGCTTCAACCTGTTGACATTCCACCGGAGCCCTTCTTCCGCATCGGCCTTGACTTGCTCGGACCTTTCCCTACGTCCGTATCCGGCAACACATGGATTGCCGTCGCAACTGACTACACCACCGCCATCACACGCGCCATGCCCAGTAGCTGCGCTACCGACGTTGCAGACTTTCTGCTCAATGACGTCATTCTTCGACACGGGGCTCCGCGTCAGCTTCTTACGGGTCGTGGCCACTGTTTCCTTGCAAAGGTCATAGACGAAATTCTGCGTAGCTGCTCTACTGAATATCGCCTTACGACAGCCTACCATCCACAGACCAACGATCTTACCGAGCGGCTCAACCGAACTCTCACGGATATGCTGTCCATGTACGTCTCTACTGATCACCACGATTGGGACGCCGCCCTACCCTACGTTACTTTTGCCTTCAATTCGTCCCACCACGACACTGCCGGCTATTCACCGTTCTTCCTCCTGTACGGCCGCAACCCTGCGTTGCCCTTCGAGATGCTGATCCATCCGTACCAACCGCATATGCTCAGGATGTCCTCTCTCAAGCCAGAATGGCTCGCCAGGTTGCTCACACTAGGCTATGTGCGTCGCAAGCGTCCCAAAAAGAGCGCTATGACAGCCGGCACCGCGAAGTACCCTCCTGAACCTCTGGTCCTACACTGGACGCCGTCTCGACGCCAAGGCCTGTGCAAGAAGCTCCTCCCTCACTACACAGGACCCTACAAGGTTCTCCGCAAGCTCAACAATGTTGACTACCTCATCACTCCGCTCCAACATCGCCCGTCTTCTTCTTTTACCTCTGCTGCTGCTGTTGTCCATGTGTCGCGGCTAAAACCCTACTACACCAGCAGTGCTGACTCATTTTAGAAGGCGCCATGACGGCGCTCAGTCCGCCGGGGGTGATGTTACGAGGCATTGCGTATGAGGCTGCCATTAAAGGACTACTGTGCTACGCAAAGAGGAAGACGGGACATGCCTCGTGAGATGCTGTCAGCCATTCTCTGGTAGCAGCAGCCTGTAAATATTCTCTCTCCTGTGTACTTGTGAATCCCCGTGACAATATTAAATTAGTAGCTGATCTTGGCGCCCGCCCATTATCTCATGTTACGAACTTGGTGTTCAAGACTGGAGTATTTCCAAGTCAACTAAAAAAAAGCAAAAAATTATTACAGTATTTAAAAAGCGGGACCACTACTGCATTTCCAATTATTGTGCTATTGTTATTCTTCCTTACTGTAGCAAAGTTATTGAAATATATATTGAAAAGCACTTAAACACTTCTCTAAATTTAAATTTCTTTCACCAAATCTATTTGGCTTCAGGGTAAGTTCTTCGACTGACTGTGCTATACTTTCTTTCACGGATGAAATAATAAGCGCTATAGATGCTCGTTTCTACGCAGGATCAATTTTTATAGATCTATCCAAAGCATCTGATTCCATAAACCACGTCATCTTACTTGCTAAACTAGTAAAATGGTAGTAATTAAGTTAGCAGAATGTTCAATTAACCCTAAGCTTAGTGTTTGTGCTCTATTCCTTGCTACCACAGCATAGAAATAGCAAAAATAGGTCGCATCCACAAATGTGGATGCCGTTACTGAAGGGGTTATGTAAGCACATATACCACTCACGAAAGAAATAGCCTGAAACTGAAACAATGAAGAGTGCTTTCTTTGAGCACTACCTCACAGTAGTGCTCAAGTACTGTTGAGAGCCTCAGGAATAAGTAAACTTTCTGAAATAACATGTGCTTGTTTACCTGAGTGCTTTGTAAGTGTGACATCTAAATGCATGAAATGGCTCTTGACTGGAAGGACCATAAATTGGTTAATCGCGCGTGACCGCAAAGGGGTCACTCTGCACTTGTAAATATCACAACTCTGTTTCTGTCTCGTTACTTGTATCATTATAATCATCATAACACAATAGCACAACCACCAAAACAAATATTGTCAATCGCAACTACCGTCGCCAATCTCCAAACGATGGATGCGCCGCCAATATTTATTTATTTTCACGTGTGGTTCCGCAACTGCAAGACAACTGGTGTGTCTCGCTGAATGCGCTATGCGAACGTGCGTCACAAGTTGGCGGCTGGGCGTAATTATATTTCTTTAACGGTGTTTGTTTACTGGTTATAACAAGACGTCATTATTTCGTATTATTGGCGGCGCCTCCAGGACACGAAGGCGGCCATGGGGACACCGAAGCTAGAACCCGGGCCGCCCTGCTTGCATTACCTGCCACGGTTTTCGCCACCACCGATGTGGTGTCTGGAGTCATAGGTTGGCTGTGGAGGCGTAGGCACGTATTCTTCTTCAATCCAGAAGTCATCTTCGCCCTTCAATGGAGGGCTTTCGGCTGTCCAAGGCATGACAAGCTATAACCTGCAGTAAACACAACATGCTACGAAAGTGCTACTTTGACAGTAACCGACAAAGACCCTAATAAAATAATGATGTGAATTTATACTTAGCATCGTGTTGTTTCGCGAAGGGCAAGCCATAAGTGACGAAAATGTAACGCCGTGCTATCCTAGTACCGTGCAGCAACTTAGGTGAAGGCGCCGAACTCACAATGCGCTTACCTTCGGGTCAGATTCTTTCCCCGGCAAGGTATTCGGTCCGTTAGCGGTGAACAAGTCAAATAATGGCACAATTCTTCGCAGAGAACATGGAACAACAGCGCAAACTGATGTCGCACAGATGAATGGGCTCAGCGCGTGCGCCGTGCGTGCGCGCTACTGGTGATGATGATGATGATGATAATGATTTCTTGGCATCCCCTTTGAAACGAGACGGTGATAAATAGCCACCTAGCTTACTTGATTTAATAAGGCATGCTATACTTGTGCTATGCATGTTTCTT